>NC_089804.1:10542269-10762269 GCF_029633855.1 Hoplias malabaricus
TTTGCCTCACTAATACATGTGCCAGTGCGCTGAAAAGACAGAATACACGGTGATGGAAAAAGTCAAAATGGGACAATCTTTTGGCAGAATCATTATCATCTAAGAGAGACTGTGCCTTTACCTTGATGCAGGCCACAGCACGGACATGGGCGAAATACCGGGGAGGGAGCTAGTAAAAATAAAAATAAAAATAAACTAAATATATAAATACATTTTTAAATATCACATGAGTTCAGAGCATCTATTCACACTGAAACATGAGCCTAATTCAGTGACTGAGACTTACCTCCAGTGCATCAACAAGATAGAACTTGTTACTGAGCACCCACCAGTGCTCAGTCTCCAGGCCTCTGTAAATGGCCTGATGCTCAAGTTTCACCTCCACCAGCTGTGAGACATGAAGAACAGCATCAGCTCTAATACTGCCTTTGAAAACACTCAGACAATAAAGTGTGTTTATGAAGAAGTCGGTGTACAACTGAAAGTACCTTTCTGTAATCAGAGCACCATCTGGAGTAAGTGAAGGCAAAGATCCTGTTGGCTCGGTCCAGATCCTGGCAGCGCTGCTGTACGTTTGAATAAAAGGAAATGTTTAGGGAAGGCAGTTATATTAGTCAGGGCTTAAGAAGGAAAAAAGTGTATTTTATTACTACAGAACATAACAACCATATCTTACCTTAATTCTTGCCAGGGGTCCAGAAATACCCGGCAGACTAAATGGCAGCGTCTGACAGTTCTGCATAGACACCTCCTGTAGTGAGATATAGAAATATGGCTAATATTAATAATATCTGTGTTTTCTTGAAAAATTTAAACCCATTACCCTCATGGTTTTAGGCCATTTCAAGGTAAGAAAGACTAAATAACAAAGACTACCTTTGGGATGGAAACACAAACAGGTGCAGAGATATTCAGCTCCTGATACTCCGACCCTGAAAAGAATGCATGAAAGGCAACTGTGAGCTGAGGTTATACTATTGTGATAACCTACACACACACACACACACTGGTAAAGAGAGAGAGAGAAAACAAACAATAACCCACACCCACAGTTAATTTTAATAAATGAATGCAGAAGATAATTTTGAAGCAATTAATGTATGTTTTATTCATAAATAAAAGTATTATATTATGAATAAAAGTATTATTCATAAATCGTATAAACATCAAATCCATGAAAACTAATTTTGAAACATTAATTTGTGTGTGTGTGTGTGTGTGTGTATAATACGACACTTAGGTTTTATGTGAAGCACTTGACAAAGTTTAAACAGAAAGCACAATACAGAATATGATGATAAATATGATAAATAAAAAATAAGATTTGATAAAACCCTCCTCAAAAAATTGCCCAAATGCTCTCATCAGACCTGTCCGTACGATATAGGCGTGGTCAAACGTGTCTGACGCTGCCACTGGCGAACAAAATTTTGTTTGTTACCATGGCAACACAGACACGATGAGACCGAAAAGTTGTGTTTTTTAGCTTTTCTCTTTGAAATACGATGGTGATTTCCTTTATCTTTAGGATTTACGCTGGTTTTGATCTCTGCGGTCGTGTTACCAGCCCATGAGTACAGTCCAGTAGAGTAGAGACGGTTACTCTAGCACACACACAAGCCCGTGTCCACTCATGTTTGTTTGGCTATACTTATAAGGCATTTCCGTATATATAAATTATTACCGTAACTAATACTCTACACATACCTCTAACCATAATTATAAACTCATGAATATGAAGCAGACATTAAATAGACTTTGAGAATAAGAAATTAAGAAATAATTAGTACATTACATTGGAAGCCATGAGAAGCCAGATTAAATACATTTAAAAGAAAATAATGAATAAAATTTTGATTTACAGAAGAAGTCTGACTGGTGTTTCGTGACCACACCATCGTTAGAAGTGGACCTCAGGAAACCATTAAAAAGTGGGACACTGTCCCTTCAAGACTTCCGCCGTTTCGTGGCTCCTTCAGTAACTGAACTTACCGTCGAGGGCGTGAGGGCGAATCACAGCGCGGGTCTCCCGCTGATGACCCACGATTCGCCGATACCCGGAGAAGAGAAGGTACGACGTTGCCGCCGCGGCTGAAAGGCCTGCAGCGCAGAGCACCACTGGCCGCAAGTGGCGCCCGAGGACAGTTATATTTAGATCCATTTGAGAGGAGGTTTTAATCCGGCTGTTCGGATGAGAGTGAGAGTACCAGAGAACACAGTTCGCTCGGTGAAGTGTCGGTAAACGACTGATGGACTTCAGGCCTTCAGCCTCTTTAACGTTCCATAGAATGCCCCGTGTCCTGGAGACGGCCATTCATTTCAAAACATCTGCACAGCACGGCGACTTTTGAACAGGAGAGCTAGTGGATGTATAATAATACTTGTACAGTTAAACACACATTGCAGGACACCAAAGCTCAGTCATTTAAGTTGACATTAAAAACCAATCAGCAGGCTATAGATAGAAAAATTCTAATAAATTTCAGCTCTAATGTGCTCAGAAAATGCATTATATTAGGGTCATTCCTACAATTCGGTGCCTTTTGCGTCCCCAGTACTGATCACTATTATGTAAAAATGTAAACAATATAATTTCTGTACATCCCATTGAAATAATTAGCACTTTCCAAAAGTTGAACTTAATGCAGTCTACCCCAAAAAATAATTTTGTACATTTTACACTGTTCTAAACTACATATATTTATTTCCTCAATGAGTTTTAACTCAAAAAGTTTTATTTTATCAAGGATTATAAATGTTTTTCACATATCCCTCAAGTTTCTGTCCATCCTGTTATGTCTACTGTCTCTTTTGCACACTAACATAATTTCCTGGAGTTCACAACATATCTTTTGAAGGGAAAATAACTGTGGAAGATGAGTGGCTAACTCCTCATGGTAATGTCTGATTTCCCTCATTTTATCAAATCAGTTTGACATGGACAACCACAACATGTCCACTCTGTTAGGATAAATATGAGAAAAAGCAGTGAGATTTATTCATTTCAAAATAATCATATTAAAAAGCATACCACTTTTTTTCTAATTTCACTTTTTTTGCTAGCTTGACCAAAATTAATTTAAAACAGTTTAACATGTCCCATTCATAATAAAACATGAAAAAACATCCATTATCTGTAACCGCTTATCCAATTCAGGGTCGCGGTGGGTCCAGAGCCTACCTGGAATCATTGGGCGCAAGGCGGGAATACACCCTGGAGAGGGTGTCAGTCCTTCACAGGGCAACACAGACACACACACATTCACACCTACGGACACTTTTGAGTCACCAATCCACCGTGTATTTTTGGACTGTGGGAGGAAACCGGAGCACTCGGAGAAAACCCACGCGGACACAGGGAGAACACACCAGCTCCTCATAGACAGTCACCTGGAGCGGGAATCGAACCCACACCCTCCAAAACACCTGTTTTGAGACACCATCTATTTTCATACTCTATCAATTTTGGGACATCCCCCACATTTTGTTTTCATTTTCCATTTGTTTTGGTACACCTCCCTTTTGATGCCCATTTTCAGACTCCGCCTATCTTTTGACAACCCCCGTTATTATACTCCATCAGTTTTTTTATACCTGCTTTTCTGCACTACCGATTTTGGCATTTTTAAGCACCAACTGTTTTAAGGCTCAACATATTTTTGGATTCATCCCCATTGGGACCCTTATCCCCTGTTTTCAAACTACAGCCAAATTTTCTTCACCCACTTTTTTGTCAACATTGAGTGTGAAAATGTGGTACTAAAATGGCGGTGTACCAAAATAAGCGAATGATACTATTGATACCATGTAATGTACAAATATGTACAGAGTATAAAAGCAGGTGTTGTCAGAAGATGGGTATCAAAACAGGTGTGCGCGTCTGGCATCTCAAAATATGTGGGAAACATCAAGTTGTATCAAAGGTGGGGGTGTACCAAAATGGGTGGAGCTTAAAACCAGGTGGGACATGAAATGGTGTATGATGAAAAATTATGTTAAATTCACACACACACACACACACACACAGAGAGAGAGAGAGAGAGTGAAATATTAGAATGTAATAGTCTTCATAGATATTTTTCTGCTTCTGCCATCAACAGGTGCTTAAATTTTAAATGAAAATGAAGCTTCCATTTCTTAATATTTTACACATCATTTTAAATTTAGAAAAACATATTAAATAAGTAATTAATTACTATTTAAAATATTGTTTATATATATATATATATATCCACCCAGTTGCATAAAACCATTCCTCAGTGTTTAACTCTGTGCTTAACACTGCAAGTATGTCTCGCTGCAGCCTGTAGGAAGGCGGAGTTGGACATCCAACTCCTCCCACATCCAACTCCGCCCATATCCAGCCACGCCTTCTAATACTGACGTGTTCAAGAAGCACTGTGTGGCACTTGAACGCAGACATGTTTAGCGACACTGAGAATCACATTAAATACGCATACGGTCTTTTATTCATTATTATACTGTTCAGGTGCTTTTATGTTTTTCCGCTGAGTGTATCTGTTAAAAAGATTACCTGATTTATACCTGATTTGATTTAACTTTTGTCATTGTTGTCAATGTTTGGCAGACTATTATTATGAATGGTAGGGTGAACGGAGGATATCGTTCAGGTTAATTTAGTTATTCATAATGGTTATTCTCAGCCACAACGAGTGGTAATGTTATGCCAACTATGACATGATGGATTGTTATGTAGTGTATGTAGTGCATAGCTGACTGCAAAACAATAATAAAATTGAGTGCTATTAAGTGTACAGTGCCTTGAAAGAATAAGCATCGCTGCCTGGACATGAACATCTTCTCATTTTAAGAACACACAGATTTCCATAGGTGATGCTGTTTGTCTACATACAGTTTATTAGAAGCTTATACCATTTTCATATGTATTTAAACGTCTGTGTTTTGAGGTTCAGACAAGTAAGTATTCACAAATATTAGAGGTACCACTTATTTCATAATGACTAATAATTACTACCTGTGAGTGGTTAGAGATATCTAAGGGTAATTAGCCAGGCTGTGAAATAAAAGTAAAGACTAAAGAGATAATGATGCTAATGACAATATTCCAAATGTCAAAAAAGTGAAGAAAAATGCTGCAATAAAATATATAACACATGTTCAAATGTCCAGTCGTGCAGGATTGGTTTCAATGAGAAGAAAGAGAAACACATTACACAACTTAGCACTCCATTCACAACTCCCTACAGTCGCGGTCGCTTGAAATAGAGTCAAATATAATATCCTTATTGGCAGTGGCCTGTAGAACTCTAAAATGTGGTTAAGTCACGGGTGTGCAGTCTGTATTAAAGACAATGAAAAACTGGCACAGTATTTTTATTTTTTTATTTTCAAGCCTTTACAACATTTTATATCTCTATATATATACACACACACTCACACCCCACACAAACATTGGCTCACTCACACACCCAAATCTTTATAAACTTGTTGGCAGAATGGGCTGCAGAACCCAGGATGCATGTCCTCGCTGTAATACCCCACAAGTTCCCCACGTCTCCCATTCCCAAAGCAGCCTGTGGACAACAAATAATAAACAGAAGCATACTTTTAATATTCATATATATAATATTCCTTATCTTGTTTGTCTTTTGAAGTTCTTTGCACTCTGTATCATAACGAATGCATATTGCTTTGAGTCCTTGAAAAATGCTGTATAATTAAAATATATTTATTATTATTATTATTATTATTATTGTCAAAGCCAGCAACACTGCTTTTGACTGCAAAATTCCATCAAAATCTGATCATAAAACATTTATTTGTCAACTTTTTTGCAACCACTGGCAAAAGAAATTATTCTCAAACTTCATACGCAGTTCACAAACCCAGTAAACAGTCTTTATACGTCTCTCTACAGCACAGGCAGCGCTCCAGTCCATACACTGTGTGAAACTGTTGTTTGTATTCAGTAGAGTTTCCAAGTCACAACAGCTGTATGTGTCGAATTTGAGAATTAAGAGATTACCACCTCTTCTTATAAGGAATACAAACATCTTAAAATAAAGTTTACTGAAATACAATAATGCACTTTATACTTACTGTCAAACTACTGAAAATGTGCTTGGGCCCAGAATGACTGTCTTCCAAAACAGTGTCCCGGAAGAGGCGACACACCAGTGAGAGCTTTAAAAAAGCTTGGTCACCCTCTTCCAGGACAACCTCTAATAGAATCTACTCCAGGACCATAAGGGGCATCTGTTAAAGACGTTACAGAAGAGTGCAGACACTGTTTTACAGTTTATTTAAATTTAGTGAAACAAAAAAGCTAAATATAAATTTACCACAGAACCTACATTCCAATTAATTTATTAAAACAGACCACAGTTTTCTCATTTGTGAAGGCTATTGCACATTAAGCAAAATGAAAGTTGAAATGCCCAGTTCAGCTTCAAGAACAGACACAAACACCTGGTCAATGGAGACGGTAAACATTCAGTCGCCTTTACTGTTAACAGAAAAAAACAAGGTGAAATCCAGACTGAAATTAATATAAATACTATTTAACAATGGACCATGTCTAATTTGAGCTTATCAGATGCTGTAAATAACTGCTTTTAAGTCAGACTAGTTACACACTGACGTGCCCTTATAAATTCAAATAAACCATCAGACCCTGAACGCTCCTCAGTCTTTCCCTTCTTGTGTTTACTGGCCTTTCCTTGTACATTAGAGCTCACCATTCTAAAATACAGCTGGAATTTAAATTATGTAAGCTAACTGAAAATTAGGTTTATCAGCTACATTTACAAACATTAAGTTGTTTGCAATACACCAATCAAACAAAAACAATGTAAATAACTCAATACAACGACTTGAACAAGTGGTCTCTCCAAAATGCAAAACATCACAGTACAATGTACAATGTGTCTGAGAGAAAGCTGCATGTATGTGTAAATATTTTTGTTTGAGTAACAGATGTGTATATACCTTGCAGGTGACATGCTCCCTAAAATTAACCGGCACTACCACCTACGGAGCTGTGGGATGTCACTCTAACAGACAAATGACAAAGTTTAGAATGCAGTTTAAAGCCTTACTGGAAACGTATCCTCAAAAAAGTCATAATCAGTAAATAATCATAATCTGAAGTAATCACCTGACTGAAGTCAAAAGGCCAATCAAGGGCCATGTAGAGTGCATACTGAAACATCCCATAGATACAGCTCAGAACATTGAACACTGAAGGGTCAAAAGTGGCCTGAACGTGGGCTGGATGAAACAATAAAACATAAAAGGAGATTACAGTTTATCTGTGATATGAATGTTCATTGTAACTACATTTGTGAGCTTTTCTTTAAGTCAAAAGTCTTGTTACTTACACGGAGGCAAAATTATAGGCAAGTTTTTTCTGTGTGTAATTAAGTAACTCTGTTACTTATTTGGCAAAATCAACCACATACATCACGCGTGCCGCAGTTGAATATTCGTGTATTTATCTACGACACTACTAGTACATACTGAAATAACGAATTTATAACGTGTTCGTGTATGTAGCAAAAACACTAACAACGAGCTTTGTAATTATACTTACAAACTAAATGTTTTTACTCACCGACATAACGTGCGCTGTTATTTTCTCCGTTAAAAAATTCTGTTTGAGAGTTTTTTGGGCGCGAGCGTGAACTGTGTTCAAATTCACGAGGGTAGGGAACGATTTCGGACACTACCTTAAAATAGTGTACTATATAGTGACTAGAGCACTATTTGGGACATAGAAAAGTCACTGGGCACGGGCGTGGCTTCTGACGTGGTGAGAGGGCGGGGTTGGATGTGGGCGGGGTTGGATGTCCAACTCCGCCTTCCTACAGGCTGCAGCGAGAGGCTTCTCGGCTGGTGACCTGTCAGGGTGTGTTACTTGCCTTAAGCCCAGATTGGCTTCAGAGACATAACTTACTCCTAACAAATTTAATTGAAATATTGTTTTCAGAAATTACAATTCACATGAAATGCACAACTAATTAAATGATATATTGCCCCATAAAATATATATAATTGTATGTATTTATTCTATAAAATAAAGATAAAATTAGTATATAAATATAAAATAGTCAATAAAGAAAAGAGATCTTGGTAAGATACTTCAGTCTATAACTGAGTCAAACACTGCTCCGTTGAGTGAAGGCTCGATCGAACAAGGTGTAGACTGAAGCGGCCATTTTGTGTCTTCTCGTTTTACTCTTTAGAGACATCACACTGTCAAACCTGAGACTGTAGCTGCCTCCAGACTGAGTTAAAGGAGTCTCACCTGTTCGTGCTGCCTGAAAAAGTTCGACTAAAATATCACGGAAGGAGTTTACCAGGCCATACCTGGTTTTGGGACAGGTATCTAGCTACGTTTTCACTGAATTGACCTGAGCTCACTTTGAGAGTAAGGTCACAAACACACGGCGCAATTCGTCGCTTGTTATAGAGTGTCGTTAATTAAGTCGAATTCATATACGTTTATTTAGACATCTTTAGCTATCTATCTAGCTACAATCTCTATATAACACAATTCCCAGCCATGTCCTTCATGTTGTGGTGTGTTTCTGATTCAACAAATGCTTCATGTATCTTATTTTGGCGCAGCTTCCCAACGGTCATATTACTGGCAGAGAGTGTTTAGTCTGCTCTCTCTAACATTTACTCATCTCCCTTATTTCTTAAAAAGATGGTTTGGAATTAGTTTTATTGGCCCTTTTAAAGTTAACACTAATAGTTTAGATTTTAAATAAATTTACAGGATGCACATATAAATGGTGTTTTAATAATCGTAGTTTACAGTCTTAAATGGCCCACCTTGTTCAGTAAATCTTCAGCAGTACTACATTAGTGAGATGATGTGATAAATCAGGTATATGTTTAGCAGTGTAGGAAAAGTGCAGTGCAATGTTGGAGCCTAGGACAAAGACGAAAAAAACACTGATGTCTGCTGATTGGTTTAGATTCCGGATTGAAAAACGGTGTAATTTGTACAAAGCTTTTAAAAGGTGGCTCCAGAGCAACCTAAATATTTTATGCTTTTTCTCCACAGGATGCACTGGCACTTTCGGAGAAAACCATCACTGCTCAAGCTTGTGCTGTTAACTTTAACTCTTCTCACTATTTTAAATGCATTGCTGAAGAACAGGAGTACCAGGGCATCCTCTAATCCAAACCTGCACGATCTGTCTCTGAAACGGAGACATGTTATTCCAACTTCAGCAGACCATTTGCCTTTTCAGATTGGAGTCCCTTTTTCATTGTCACCAGAGGTTCCTGTATTGAAAAATTCAAGTTGTCTTTCTGGGTTCTACAGCCTGGATGAGCTTAAGCCTCATCTAATGAGACCACCAGAGGACCCTAAGAGTCCCGGTGCCAATGGTGTGGCTTTTATTCCTAGCAAGTTGAGTCCAGCTGAACTTGGAGAGAAGCAGGATGGTTTGGCAAGGAACCGTTTTAACCAGTTTGCCAGCGACCGCATCTCTGTGCACCGCAGCCTGGGAAATGACACCCGTCCCCAAGAGTGAGTATTGTAGAGGGATATTAATGAATAAATTTAAAATGTATAGTTTGGTAAAAAATCTTCCTCAAGATGTAGCTACTCATCAGTACTACATATTTTGCTTATGAAATCCCTGTGTTTGTGGATTTACAGAGCTAATGGAAGGTTTTGAACTTTGAAATGAGACACATAGCTAAAATTAGAGTAGGATTATTAGCCACAGCAATATATGAATTTCACCTGTATTTTGTCCATTTTATTTATATCACAGATCTGTGTCAGACACCCTGTTAGCCAGTCTGCTTGAGCACTTGTCATTTTAAATGTGCTTCACAGCCTAAAACTAGTTTTTTTTTAATGTATACTTCCCAATGTGGGTTATACAACTATAAATGTCTTTTAATTCTGAATCAGGTTTATTGGCCAATTGTGTTGGTACAAGAATTGTGCACAGAAAAAGAAAATGGTAGGATAGTGTTGACATCCCAGCCTGAGTTATACACACTCACAAAAACTTGTAAACATGAACACGTGCATACAGAGTCGAGGTATGAGTCTTAAACAAGTTGAATGGATCAGCCAAATAAATGGTTGGTTAAAACAGTTAAATAAATAAATTAATTATTAATTTGCTGCATGTGTTCATGAATGTAAATGTGTGAGAAAAGAATCTTTTCTGCAGTGTGATTGTATTTCTCCTCCTTTTGCTGGAGTGTCTCTCTGTGGGGAGGAGCTGGAACAGGTGATGATCAAGGTGTGTTGGGTCAGCCATGATTTTCTTTGCAGGTTTTCTTTTTCTGGAGGTTGGGCAGGCAGCCAGTCAGATATGTATGTATATGTTCTGTCGGGTCGAGGTGCAGGCATTCTCTGTGCAAAATGCATAATGAATGTGCATCTGCTGAACCTGCTTTTTCATTTTACATGTCCTACCACTTTATGGCTGAGTTAATGTTGTTTCCAGTAGCTGCCATTTTATGATACTAGTGTCACTTTACTCTGGAATATTTAGTAGCAAGGAAATTTCACGACTGGACTTATTGCACAGATGGCATCTTATCATGGAACCATGTTGGAATTCACTGAGCTCCTGGGAGCAACCCCTATTTCTCAAATGTTTGTAGAAGCATTCTGCATACCTAGGAGCTTGGTTGTATACAGCCGTGGCCGTGGACGTAATTGAAACACTTGAATTCAAGAGTGAATTTTGGCAATATAGTGTATGTGTTCAAGATTCTGTAAGCATTTAATATAGAACAGTAAAATTAGGTGTAATTTAAAATTTTATTGTGCCATATTTTACAGTTCATGTGACTCTTACGGCAAAGGAGAAATATCTTTAATTGTGCTTGTCTCTTTAAGGTGTGTGCAACGCAAGTTTCACCACTGTCCACGTTTGCCGGACACAAGTGTAATCATTGTGTTTCACAATGAAGCATGGTCCACTCTGCTCCGTACTGTCTACAGTGTCTTACACACTTCTCCTGCCATCTTACTCCGCGAGATCATTCTGGTGGATGATGCCAGTACCCAAGGTGGGATAGAGTAAGCAAGGTGTTGAAGAAAATAACAATGTTTGCTCCTATTTCCTCAATTCACTTGAGCTCTTAATTCACTTGAGACATTTAGCTGTTCAAGATTGCAGTGTTTAAATCCTACTGGACTTTTTAGGATTTTTCTTCTTTATTTTGGTTCTCCACAAAAGCTAACCCCTTACTAATACTGTAAAACTAATTATCTTTATACTTGATGTTAACAACATACCATAAAGTATCAGATTTTGAACCAGTCTTGAGAGTTGAAATATGCTCTCAGTCACCCACATTATATTTCCTTTAATTTATTTCCTTTAGATCATCTGAAGGCTCCACTGGACTTGCATGTACAGGCTCTGAGGATTGTGCGTGTTTTCCATCAAAAGGAAAGAAAGGGTCTAGTTGCAGCTCGGCTGTTGGGGGCCCGTGAGGCTAAAGGGGAAACACTGACCTTCTTGGATTCTCACTGTAAGTAGGTTATGGAAATCAGCCTTACTTACTACACATAGAGGATGCCTGTAATAGTGATGTCCAGTGCACTGGTGATTTTCTTTCTCTGACACAATTGGTAAACTTGGTATCTAATTTGAGATGAATTATGTCAAAGTATAGATATAAAAATGAGGCTTTCAGTGATGTGACTTTATTTATTATTATTATTTTATTTTTTTTGTAGTAGAATTTATCCTTGTCTTAATCCATTTCCAATCTGTTTAATCCATGCTCAGGTGAGTGTTTCCACGGCTGGCTGGAACCTCTTTTGGCTCAGTTACTAGAGCACCCCAAAGCTGTTGTGAGTCCTGAAATTGCAATCATTGATCCAGACACATTGAAGTTTACCAAGCCACTTCTCAATGCCCCTGCCAGAATCCGTGGTACATTTGACTGGGAACTGAACTTTGACTGGGAAAATATCCCTGAATCCGAGGCACTAAAACGGAATGATGAGACTTATCCTGTAAAGTGAGGATATTTTAAATACATTTTAACAATTGTGTATTTATAACTGCCCTCCTTTTTAAATACAGAGCAAGCAAACAGACTATAAATGACTATAGATATTGGATATAACTGACAAGCTACAACCAGTGCTTGTATGTGTACAAACATTGGGGAAGTTAATTTAAAGAGTAATATTAACTTCTTGCAAACTGGAATGGAATTCCTTACCATGTCCCAGCGGGAAAAAAAGTTTTTCACCTCTGAGTTGTTTTGAAAAACCAAGACTGAAATGTACAAAGTGTTAGTTTGAGAAGAGAGAGATTTGTCTATGGTGTTCATGTCAGCATGTTTTAGCTGCGAGTTGAGTTTACTGCTTTGGAGCCTTTCATTTGGTTGTGTTTTGGTTTTGTGTTTTAGGACTCCAGCCTTTGCTGGTGGCCTGTTCTCCGTCTACAAAGATTTTTTCAAACACATTGGAACCTATGATGACCAGATGGAAATTTGGGGTGGAGAAAACATCGAATTGTCTTTCAGGGTGAGACTTTACCTACTGCTTTAGGCATTATTTTAATGGCAATATTCGAGAACATATTTTACAATGTAACCATTTTTTCAAGATTTTTATTTTCTTTCATTTTTCTGCTGAAGATTGAACATTGTTGTGACACAGGACTTTTCAATGCAATGTCACTCTTAATAAGAGCACAGTGAACAGACATCTGCAGTCTGTCAACACTGAAAGATTTAAAGCAAGCATTAACTGATTAAAAATGGGGTTAAATAAAGAATCACAAATTCTTGTGAAGTAAAAAATATTAACATTTTAAATTGGATTTGATCAAATTGGCTGATATTTGAAAAACCCTTTGCTGATTTAATGAAATTATAACTTGAGGCAAGTACTAAAAATGACTCCTTTTAAGCAGTTAATTAGGTATCTTTTAAAGTGTTAAAAGATGAAAGACATATTAAATTACTCATAGGACATGTTTATTTTAATCATTTAATATTATATTTTTTGTAGATATCCATTTACAAGCATCACTGTAAAATCCAAGAGTGGTTATTAATTTCCACCCTGGACCAGTAATACATTTAAAAATAAATGCAGTTATTATTTTATCAAATCAGCAATCAGATTAGTATTTATTACTCACATGCATTTGTATTGATTCTCTTTTTTTATATCATATGACCCTAATAACTCAGTCCTGAGGACAATCTGTTGTTAAAACAGCCTGGAGCTGTATTTATCTGCACCCAACCAACGAAAATGAAGAGAGGGAAGCAGGGAAAAGCAGCGTATGAACTGTGAAGTCTTAAGCAGAAGCCCACATTCATTTTGCATGAGACCATATATTTTGTGTGCTTTGATATTTTGCTTTAAAATAACCTTATTGCTGGTTCGTGTGATAATTTTTGTGCAATTTATGTGTTTTCGTAAAAGCTCCATTTGGAAGATGAAAAATTGGATCTTCTCTTGCAGAGTTTCACTGCACTGTACTCTGAATTTACGCGGCATGATTTGTGTTTTGACTGTGGTGATCTGAGGCCCGGTGCTAACTGTATGTGGTCTTGTCTTTCAGGTGTGGATGTGTGGTGGTCAGATAGAGATTGTTCCTTGCTCTGTGGTGGGTCATATTTTCCGCTCTAGGACTCCCCATTCCTTCCCCACAGGCTTGGAAGTGATTGTGCGCAACCAGGTGCGGCTGGCTGAAGTTTGGATGGACGACTACAAACATGTTTTCTACCGCCGGAACAAGAAGGCTGCTTCTATAGCACAGAATGTGAGTGTTTGTATTTTAAATACTTATTCTGTTTGGTACTCTTATAGTCATTATTTAATTTGCACTCTGATTTCATTATTACAACATATTTGTTCATTTTAAACTCAAAAAGCATAATGTTCAGTGTACCTTTTTTATGAATCAACACTAAGCATGTGTTTTAATATTCTGCTATTTTTCTGTTCTGAATTTGACAATGTCCTCTCTTCTCTTTAAAATCTCTTTGCATGGAGTACCAGAAGTCTTATGGTCACATCACTGAGCGCCTAGAACTCAAGGAGCGACTGCAGTGTAAAAATTTCTCTTGGTACCTGAACAATGTTTACCCAGAGGCTTTTATACCAGAACTTGCTCCAGCTCTATTTGGCTCGGTAATGCTGAATCAGATGTAGCACATTATCATTATCTTACTCTTAGGGTTGAATTTCAACTTGGACAACAAGAAGTTACATTTCTGACATGCTTTCAAAATTATTGAATTGCCTGTTTGATTAATCCCTTGAATTGACCAAACTGAACAACCCTAAGACTGTATGAGATTATAGAATGTATTTTCTTTTTTGTTGTGAATCTCTATAACCCATATTGTTGTGTTTGAAGCTAAAGAACATGGGCTCACACACCTGCCTTGATACTGGTGAGAGGAAGCCTTTAAGGAAGGCTTTGGTCATGTACCTTTGCCACTACAGGGGTGGTAATCAGGTAAACTCGTTATCTTCTGTGTTTGTCTAAATAATTTTATTTATCTTCAGCAGTGGTTCTCAAACATTTTAGACCAAGTACCACCCATTTTCAAACCAAAATCTCCAAATACCACCTATGAGTCTTATCCCAGAACATGTTCTTCCATAAAATTATAGAGAGGTTAATACTAAACTGAATGTTTTAAACACAAATACATTTATGAAAAACTATGGAAATGTTTTTGAAAGAAATAAAAACAAGAGGTCAATTTAATATCAGTGCTTTAATAGGCTATAGGTAAAAACAGCACTTTTTAGGACTCCAATGATGTGAAGACCAGCCACATTGTTTTTCTTCAGCTGAGTGTTATCTTCTAATTAGTCTTCACATGAAAAGAAGTCTCACTTTGTGTTTCTCTCTATTTTTGCCTCTGGAATTTGTCATAAAAACCTTAGGTTTTCAGTTATTATTAAATTCCATAATTAAGCAGTACATTTTTCTAGGTAATTTTGTTATGCGTACCACAGTTTTAGAACCACTGATCTAGAGGTACAAAGTAACCTGATCTTATAGGGCCGAGGATTTGTTGGCACTGCTCAAATAAAATGAATGAATTTAAAGGTGTCAATAGGTGGTATGTCACCCTTTGCAACAGTAACAGATCAACAGTTAGATTTTATGTGAAGTGGAAAGGCTTGGGACAAGATTTTGGAACAAACCTTAATGGATTTGATGGCATGAATAATGACCTATGTCATATATAATACTTTTCTCTCGAGTTAAAAACATTGAGCTTGAAAATTGAACATCTGTAAACTGTGTAGTATAAAGGGGCTACATTCACTTATTATAAGAGATTTTAGAGCCTTTTATTCAATTTTATTAGCCATTATTTTTTGTCATATTAAATATACTTATGAGTTTATACGTGAGACCGAATACTATAATTGCACAAGCATTATCTTCCTTATTCTTAAAAAAAAAAAAAAAAGCTTGGTTTATATCTAAACTTGTACTTGCTGGATGTCCAAACCTGATTACAGATAATCATAACACAGCCTTCTAAACACTAAAAAAAATCCTCTCTTCCAATCCCTCAGCATTTTGAATACACTGTGCAACAGGAGCTGCGTCACAACACTGCCGTGCAGTTATGTGTGCATGCAACAATTGACCCAGAGCCAGTTCGCATTGAGCTATGCAACTATAAGGGTGGTAGCACTGTCCCAGCCCCACAACAGCAGTGGAACATAAAACTCCTGTCACAGCAGGTACAAATGCTTAAAGGTTGATTTGCAGTTTTTCTAATATTATAATAATAGTATTTCTACCTTCAGAATCATTTGTGATGCTTCAGTGGCCTGTAGTGTTAAGAAAAGTGCCTCAATTGTGGAATTTATTAAATATATTTTCTTTATAAGTTGGGTTTCCGTGAGGCAATATGTTTGATAATGTTTTTATTGGCTTGCCATTTGTTTTTTGGTGGTTATTTGAATTCTTGTTTACACATTTGGATTCTGTTCAGAATTTTGACATCAGTTTTTCAGTATAAGAAGTTTGTTTATATTTCATTTATAAAATCAAATACAAAGAGGCTTGTCTTGTCCAGTGTAATGGGTTTTATTTGAAAGATCTGTGCCAGATTGTAAAATTACAATGAAAACATTATCTTAAAGAATTACCAATGTTGTGTGTTTTAAACAGAAAAACTAAAAACAACAAAAATTGTGATTCCAAATTTTTGTACAATATCTGTTTGTTTCCAGTATTATCTTCTGGAGAGTGAAGTGTTTAAGAAGTGTCTAACAGAAGAGGATGGTAAAGTCATCATGAAAACCTGCAACCCTGCTGACAGACACCAACAATGGATATTCAGCTCCTCTGAAATCAGCAGGGACTCTGAAATCAAATGAGACTCAGAGGGACCAAATAATTTTTGCTTGATGTGATCTATTTCTGCTGCCAAAATGAGATATGATCTTGTGTTTTGTTTTGTTTTTCCCACAGAATGAATGTTTATTTGGTCCTTGTCAGATTTGTGAATTGCTGAATTCTTTGCATAGTTTTGATCACCAATAAATGTTACATACACTTTCAGGGAAGATGGCTTCTTTGAGTCTATAAGCTGACATTAACAAGCGAGTCCTATGCAAAAGATGGGACACACATGGGCATGCTTCCTTGATTTATTTAAGTAAACACATTTACACTACATAGGTTTTTAGGGAAATTATTAGGTATATTGATTTTTTTCAGGAGTGTATACAACAAATTAACAAATGCCTTTTGACCAGGTGGTGAACACACAAAGCAAGGTTTCTCTGTTTAGATAGATAACTTAAGCCCCAATTCAAGCCCGTCCAATAGGAATAAGAGCTGAGGGATATTCTTATTGGAAAGTCCTCATTTTTTGGGCTTTAGTAACTAGCTAACTGAGAACTCCTAGGGGGGTGGTTTCCACAAAGCAGTTAGCTGGCAAACTTAAGCCCACATTTAAGGACTGTCCCAAGGTATCTCCCTCAGCCCTGTTCCTATTGGACAGTCTTGACCTTGGGCTTAAGTTAACTGGATAAACTGAGAAATCCTGCTTTGTGGAATCCCCAGCGTGCACAAATATTTGTGTACAACAATATCCTAATAAGTGTTGGTCTGTTGTGTAGATATATATCCCTTGTTGAAAGGGAGCACCTAAAGTCTCTTGTGTTTTCTGAAGTTATTATATGTATTACAGGGGTTCTGATACTCTGCACTGTAGCTAGAGCATGTGTCTCGTCAATAATAATACTACAATCTCCCTTACTCGGTCCGTGATTGGCGCTCAGGACCCGCCTGTTAAGCCCCGCCCCGCTGCTTTTCTGAAGGCGCGGGTGACGTCAGCGAGGTGAACGGGGATGGGAAGTGGAGCGAGCGCTGGTGAGTTTCTGTTTAAACCAATAATATCGTCCATTTCTGCGGAGTCATGTTGAACGAGGAAGCGCTCTTAAAGTAGTGTACAGTCCCTGAGCGCTTACTTCCACAGCTATTCGCTCCCCTGATTCTGACCTTCTGTGTTTAGCAGTGACGGATAGATGTGAGTAGTTCGCTTTTTTGCGATATTTACAGACCATCCCCGTGATGTTACCGCATCTTGATCCACCCAGATCCTCTAGCTGACTTTACTGGTTTCATCTGTGACCTGCTGTAGCACTGTCTGGTCCTGTGGTGCAGAAACCCAGGGAGAATTGCGGGGTTAAGTGTAGCCGGACCGGGCGAGTGAGCCTCTTTAAATACGGGATTTACCAGAGGCTCTTATAGGCTAATAGCCTTATAGGAATAACTTACAGAAGTATTACCGTACACTAAGGGGGTTAGCAGAATAAATATATGTAGAATAGTTGAACATACAGCGAGACTTGTGTTTCCTTCCTATTTCCATATTTATTTGTAAGTATTTCCCTGTTCCACCTTAAACGCTGCAACAATTAAAGTTCATTTTAAGGTGGAACAGAGCATTGGAACAATTGGGGGATGATGTAAAAGGCTCAGTTGTAGAGAAACCCGGATAATCACAATTAATCACAGTAGTGTTGGGAACCAGACGTCCAAGATGTTCCTCTAAAAATACTTCAGTTATTCAGAAAGGTTTGAATAATGTACTTTTTAAATAGGTTTGCAATACTTATTTTAGCCTGAAATGCATTGTATAACTGGTTTGTTGTGAAATGTTTAATTCAGGATGGAAATCCTCACATTAGCCCCTGATTTACCGACACCAATGTTACATATAAATCTCAAGACACTTTTAGGTTCACTTGTGTTTGGATAGTAAGTAAAATGCCTATATTTGCAGACATTGTGACCATTGACTCCCAACATCACCACTGTAAATGAACCCATTTTGCATTTATTTTAAAAATGTCATTGTTTACAGGACCTGAATAATGTAAAAATCTGTGAAGATCCTCACTGACAGGAATATACCTTTTTAAGGTTCATGGGTTGAATGTATCTGAACATGGTCTTCCAGTGACATTGTTAATGTGTTTGTTATTTGCACCAACGAAGAACTGAACACAGTTACCCAAGGGCTGCCGGGTAGGCATGTGTGTTTATACAGACATAGATACTCAGTTATACTCTTCATGCTGTGACTTGTGTTTGTGTTTTAGTGTAAAATGTTGTTGACATTGATGAATAGTAGTCATGTGTTTTACATTAACAGATGCGTAGAGCTTTTGAACCAAGTAGCATGGGTAAGGAACCAAACTGGACTGTAATTAGTGCATATGCAAATCTTGATCACGCCTTCTCATTGTGTTCAAAATTGAAATTAAATCATGTCTCCTGGGTGGCAAACTATATTTGTGGTTTGTATACACAATTTTTTTCCTCCTTGATTTATCTATTAATCTGTTCCCTCTCTTTGCCACTCAACATATAGTGGGCTTTGGCAATCGCATCCCTCTCGAGATTTGTGCATGCACAATTACACACAAGATTTTGCCCTTGTTTTTGTTGTGGATATAGGGTTTAAATCAAGATCTTAACTGTTGAGACTTGTTAGAAGAATAGATCATTTTACTGCTGTCTTCCACCTTCACAGAGAACCAGAACTAGACTAAATGTGGAATTAAGTTTGCATGCTTAAAGTTTGATTACAGGAAGAGATTTAAGAATGGCAGGTTTTGCCCATTTGCTATTAATATGTACACATTAGTGTTCTCTTTAATAAACACTCTATTAATAGGGAGATGCCTATGATTCCAGATTCCACTTACAGAGCAGGAATGGTATGGTTATTCGTTTGAGGAAGAAAATAATAATTGATTAATGGATTAGCACATTTTTTGGATGTCTCTGTATTTGACCTTGTCCTAGAATACTTATCATTAAACACTTTGACCCATCTTTGCTGTAAATGGCCTTGATGTGGCAGGTTGGCTGATATTGAATAACCCAGGACATTCCATATTACTTTCCTGGAACATCTGATGGTGGAAAACGGCAGTGAAATATAAAGCAAGGACTATATAAGCATTGACAACATACCTTTTATAATTTTTGCCTGTATGATGCATGACCAAATAACCAGGATGAAGATGCTACCTGTAACAATATATTAGAGTAGTCTAGAGACACCTTTTAATCATTACCTGATGCTCCTTGCAGAGAAGATGGACGCCCTCCCCCTCTCTCGCTCAGAGGTGTTTGGGGAGCTGAGGAAGGAGCTGTATGAAGATGAGGAGTTTCACCAGTCTGATGTGCATATCTTCATCATCATGGGGGCTTCGGTGAGTTAGAATAGTAGTTCCCAAATTGGGCTGTGTGCACAGCATTAAGGCAAATGTATGAGATACATAATTCAGGTCAAACGTTTCACATTTCTTATGATAAATGTTCTTATCTTGCAGCTTTAGTGCAACCGAACGTCTCAGTTGCCTGGTTTGTTGTTGCATTGTTTGCGAGGGGGAAGTAAAGGTTAGATTTAGCCATCAAGGAAAGGATTTTTAAAAAATGTGACAAAATGAGGAAACAGGCTTTATTCACAGTTCTGTGGGTTGAGTAACAGCATATCAGTCCAGTGGTGTACATTTCACGGCCTTGGATTCTTATTGGTCAAATATGATGACAGCAAGCCACATGTTGGCTAACTGTTATGAAAGTGTTGTGGGGTTGTGTCTAGTGGGAAGTGTGCCTTACACAGGGAACAAATTATTAGAGGACAATGGTGCTGATATTCAGTGCTGATATTTTGAAAAAGTAAAGACAATCCTGGTTTTGTCATTGCATGATTCTTGGATTAAATAACACCTTTTCTTTGAGTAAACAAATGTAAGCCAGGTTCATTTTTTTTTTTACCCTTTCTGTTTTTCCTATCATCCAGATATCTCCAGGCTGTTTGTGTATACCGTATGAGTGCAGTAAACCGTCTCCACATAGTGGCCTCCCTCTGTTTGTTGTATTTCCAAATAGGAGTGGTGTGAGTGAGTCAGATTGTGCTCTATCACCCCTAGTCAGCATGTTTCTTTCAGCAGGCTTGAGTGAGAGAGGGAGGGATGGAGGGAGGAGGGGAGGAGAGGTCATGGCTTTGTAACTGTAGCATTGATGGCTTAAGCTTTAGCACAGTGCTGAAACATGTAGACATATGGCTTAATGTCAGTTACACAACATTTAGACATAGTTTATCTTGCAATTCTGCCAAATCTCTTACTTCCCCTACATATTCATGAGCGAAACAAGTTTGGTCACTGCGATTGTTCTCCAGTTTTCTTGTTGACAGCTGTGGTGTAGCTGGGCAACTTTGCTTGCTATTTGCATTTTCTCTTAGAAAGTAAAATAAGAATAAAACACAGGTACCTACATTTCTGACTGGCCAATCCTGTTATGGCTTATTAGATAGAACTCTATTGTGTACAGGCTTGGTTGGTCTTTTTTTAAGGAGGAAGTGATAAAGTGAGCATGTGGGTGGGGTATTATCAGTTCAGGAATACGGGTGGAATGCTGCCCCAGAGGAATTGATAATGCACTTAATAACTGCTGTATCTAGATGTTTTTAGACGGCAGTATCAGTCCTAGAAGGCCAGCGTCCAGCAATGTTTGGCTAATCTTTCCCCTCAAACAAACTTTACTCAGATTGCCAATTTTCAGCTCACAAACTTGTGTGTTTCTGAAAAGATAAATTGCCAAACTGAACATTTCTTGATCATTAGGACTTCTGTGTAAAGTATATGCAACTCCTCTTTAGAGCCTGAGGAGAAGAATTCATGGATTTTTTTTTTTTTTTTTTTTTTGGTATGTGTTCTTTCAACCATTTTAACTTCTAAGGTTTTGGGAATAAATGAGCAGAGGGCAGAAGAAAACATCACATAAATGATACAATTTCTTTTATTTTGTGTGTGTGTGTGTGTGAAATCACAGCAAGATGTTGCCCTCTATCTTTATACATTTTTTTTGCTATCCTCCCTTTGGGTATTAAGCTTGCAGAAATTAAGGCAAAGAAGTGGAGTCTAATTTGTAAAGTCATCCTTACCAAGCACAGAACCCTTTGGTAAAACAAACCATGACTAATTGATTATTTGTCTGGTGTTAAGCTATGCCTCACACACATATGCAAAGCAGAAATGCACTCCATGGTTGTTAGAGAACAGGGTGTGATTTTATAATCTTTTTATTTAGGTCAGAAGATAATTGGCTGTTATATTCAGATTAGACTTTTTTTTCTGCAAAGGAGTGTTTGATTAAGTGATTATATATATATATATATATATATATATATATGCATGCATGCATGTAGCATCAGCATCATTGGATCAATAATGATTTAAGAACAATTATAAAACCTTATGCAGTATTAAGACATCTTTGAACGTATTGCTTACTTGTTGGATTAAGCCTTTTTCATAGCTATCAATACAATATGATTGTCTTTTTGGATTTTAGGGTGATTTGGCCAAAAAGAAGATTTACCCAACTCTTTGGTAAGAAAACTCTTGTGTGTCTGTAGCATAATATGGTTAGATATTACCTTACATTAGGTAGTACATTATCTATCTCTTTGTCTCAGGTGGTTGTTCAGGGATGGTCTCCTCCCCGAACAGACATATTTTGTTGGCTTTGCACGCTCTGACCTGACTGTGGATGCCATTCGTACAGCCTGCCTTCCTCACCTGAAGGTAACTCTCCCCCTGTGTGGAACTGAATTTAGTTTTGTGCTAAATGCCCTGTAATCACTGACAGTTCTGTTCTTCAGGTCGCAAACACAGAAGCAGACCGTCTCTCTGTATTCTTCAGTCGTAACTCCTATATAAGTGGGAAGTATGGGGATGAGGCTGCATTCTCCAAACTGCATACTCACCTCTTGTCCTTACCTGGAGGAGCGGACGCCAATCGCCTTTTCTATCTGGCCCTTCCACCCACTGTGTACCATGATGTCACCAAGAACATCCGGCACCACTGCATGAGCTCCAAGTAAGGAACATTCACTCAGTGTTGGTAACCACTTATCCAGTTCAGGTTGGGGTGGGTCCTGAGCCTACCCAGAATCACTGGGCGCAAGGCTGGAACACACCCTGGAGGGGGTGCCAGTCCTTCACAGGGCGACACACACTAACACATTCATTCACACACTCGTATCTGTGGATACTATGGACAAGTTTGCTTGTGTAGTTTTGCACTATGAGTGCTATGAGACCAGTGGAAGCTTATACCGCACTAGTCATAGACTTATAGAGTCATAGTATTAGACGTGTGGAAAATTAGATGGAGGGTCTGATACTTTAAGCTGACCTCTCTGTCAGGGTTCTGTTAGTTGAGCTCTGATTTTCACTCTTTACAGCCATGTACATGCAGTTTCGTGGATCGTTTTGTGTTGGCTCTGGTATTGGTCCGACATGAATCCTCCTTCTACACATCATGCCAACATAGCAGATTTGATTGGTCCTTTTCCATGTCAGTCAAATTCCTTTTCCTGCAGTAGTAGGCGTTTCCTGTCCACATTAAGTGCTGAAAGGTAAACGACTCTTCCTAGAGTGTCTGACGACGTGAGAATAATACAGCACCGATTTGTGGTAACTATACGACAAAACCATAACTCACTTGCCTCAAAGGAAGTTGCATGTATTTTTCAAAATGGCTGCATAGTTCATTCACTGAGATGGTATTTATACATAATTTTATAAATGTAAATACCAAAGTGTATATATATATTTTTGGGGTCTATTTTGCCTCACTATATTGTGCATCTACAACTACACCATAAAATATATTTAAAAATGTTGCTTGAACATGTTATTACAAATTAGATTGTATTAATAACATAACAAACAACTTTAGTCAGGTAGTTTATGAAAATTCAGACGTCCCCATGTCAACAGTTTGGCAAGATGTCACTAAAAAGTTTTCTTTCCTTAATGGAAATCAATAATTAACATCTAATATACTTGCTTATGTCAAAAACACACATTGGTTGATTTAAAACTTTGAACATCTGGAACCCATGTTTCGTGCAAATGTGTTCTTACTAGGTATGTAGTATTTCATTGCTAATTGGCAGGGATGGTAAATACTTGTAAGATACAATGATCTGCTGATATATTGCTTTTAAAAGTTGTGTGTGGTCTTATATTCTCTGAGAAGGATTGTTAAATGAATTGCAGAGGATGGAACAGAGTGATTGTAGAGAAGCCGTTTGGGCGTGACCTGCAGAGCTCAGAGGAGCTGTCCAATCACCTCTCCTCTCTGTTTACTGAGGACCAGATTTATCGCATAGACCATTATTTGGGAAAGGAGATGGTACAAAATCTCATGGTGCTCAGGTAAGCCCATTATACTTCCTATATTTTCTTTATTTCAATCAGCTTTTTTCATTCTGCTTTTTTGTTTCTCATTTTTATTCTGTCTCTTTTGTCTGGATATTTTTTAAAGCACATTCACCTACCCTTTTAAGACACTGCGCTCAGGCCTTGGGCCTCCTCCATCTCATCTGAATTTCATTGCTTGTCAAACCCAGCTGTTGTTTCTGCATAATGTTTGCATTCAAATTGTGTGAAAGCTTTTGTCAGAGAACATTAATGGAGTAATTACAATGTTGTTCTGCTCTTCCTTAAAAAGCGTCTCTCTCTGCCAGGTTTGGGAACAGGATATTTGGACCCATATGGAACAGAGACAGTGTGGCCTGTGTGGTTCTGACATTTAAGGAACCCTTTGGAACTCAGGGCAGAGGTGGATATTTTGATGACTTTGGCATTATCCGGTAAGCTGAATTAGGCTCTTATTTCAATGTAAAAGCAAAATTACTACAAACATTCCTCGCTGTGATGTCCGCAAACTTAATTAGCAAGTGCCTAGGTTTCCTCTCCAGTTGAAAATAGAGCTTTCTCATTAAGCTTGATCCCTCAGTATCCAGGAAGTGTCCTTTGGATATGAATAATGCATTCTGAGCTTATTGAACTACGTGATTTGCTAATTGATATTTTAATTCCACCCCCTGCATTTATAGAGATGTCATGCAGAATCACCTTCTGCAGATGCTGTGTCTGGTTGCCATGGAGAAACCTGCCTCCACCAGCTCTGATGATGTCAGAGACGAGAAGGTAAGCAATATGCCAGGAAATTTAGTTTTACCCAGCCTTGCTAAACAAGTCCTCAGGGACTAATCTGGCCTCTCCCGAGGGTCATGTTGTAACCATTGTAAAATTACTATTTTTAGTGATTTTCTTCAGTCTTTTTCTTAGTTCCTGACGTTTTAGTCTTTTACTACTATCAGTTTGTTATGAAAAAAATATGTAATTTATGTACTTATGAATGTTTGGTACATATGTGAAACACTTTGAATCACTAAATGTTTAAAAAGTACTGTACATAAAATGTATTATTATTATTTATATTAACGATATATGGAGATGAAGCCATACATCAAATTATATATAGATATATTGCAACTCAGCATTCATTATGAAAGAGTATTACTTTTTAAAACGTAAGAAAAAATGATCAATTTAATATTTGTCTCCATTATAAGAAAATATCTTTTTGCAGAATAGGAAGGTTCCATTAATGCACGATGGAGGATAAGGCGTAAGTCTATTTCTCTTTGTCACCTCCTGCAGGTGAAGGTACTGAAGTGCATAGCTCCAGTCTCTGTCTCAGATGTGGTTTTGGGCCAGTATGTAGGGAACCCAGATGGAGAAGGCGAGGCAAAGTTAGGCTACCTAGATGATCCTACAGTCCCTAAAGGCTCTACACAGGCTACATTTGCCACAGTTGTTCTCTATGTAAGGAATGAACGGTGGGATGGTAAGCAGCAAAATTTTCTGTGTTCTTGTTTGTTAAAACTATTACTGCCAGAACTGGGAGTGTGGTACCAAAGAGCCTTTGTTCTACCAAACTCCACTGGACCTTATATAGACTTGTGCGAACATGTAGAACTGAAAATAATATTTAATGGGCGCAAAACGGTTTAGAAGGCACGTATAGCCATTTAATTTTGCTTTACAATGCTGATCTCCTCAATGAAGAAGGGTTTAAAGTATATATTTTAGGCCTCGTCCTTCTCTGAAAACCATGGTTAAATGTCTCAGACAGCATTTTTATTGGTGACTATTGCATAACTCAAATTTTTGAGTGAGGTAGCCTTTAATGTCTCTAAACATTTTACATGTCTGCTTCCTGTTGCCACAACAGAGTGGAATTTCCCTCTAAATGCTATATCTCTACCCCCAGGTGTTCCTTTTATCCTGAGGTGTGGAAAAGCTCTGAACGAGCGCAAAGCAGAGGTGCGGCTGCAGTTCACAGATGTGCCGGGAGACATCTTCACTGGTCAGTGCCGCAGAAATGAGCTGGTGGTGCGCGTTCAGCCTGACGAGGCAATCTACGCAAAGATGATGAGCAAGAAACCTGGAGTGTACTTCAGCCCAGAAGAAACAGAGCTGGACCTCACCTACCGCAGCAGATACAAGGTGAGATGATTTAGTTGGAAAACCTATCAGCTGGAAAAGCTTTTATTTGTTGCATGTGTTTTAAGGAAGGATAGCGTCGGCACATTATAACAGGACTTTAATATGTAATTATTTTTTAAGAAGCAATATCTGTTCAGAGTATACACTTTTTTTCTAAAACTTCTGAACCTGCGGTTAGTTTGATGTGTCGTTAGTACGCCTGAAGTATTACATGTTGCCTATCAACATTGTAAAAAGCCTAAGATGAGAACATTAACCTACTGGGCAGAAATAAAACTCCATCTGTCCACAGGATGTCAAGCTTCCTGATGCGTACGAGCGCCTGATTCTGGACGTCTTCTGTGGGAGTCAAATGCATTTTGTGCGCAGGTAAATCTACTTCAGCGGCTTTATTACTCTACATTACTTTCTTCATCATTTATCAAAATGTAAATGATGTCATTTAAGGGTTATTTTGAAGTGAATTTAAGCATTGTATAGAAAATAATTAACACCAGTTTCTGTGCACTGATGGTCTTAAGGGTCACAATGAAAATGTAGCCATTTCCTAAAGCCAGCGGTGAACTTGCATGTCTCTACCATAGCAGGGATCCTGCATGACTCTAGAATGGTGAATTCCACATTTACCCTTTAAACAAAGCTTTCAGTGTTTGACCATTATTTTTTTTTCTTTTTAAAGTGATGAACTGAGGGAAGCCTGGAGGATCTTCACCCCACTTCTTCATCAGATTGAGAAGGAGAAGATACCACCCATTAAATATAAATACGGAAGGTAAAATTGATCTCCTTTTGTGAAACAATTTTGTATGCAAACATTTGTAGACACCTTAATACTGATTGAATTCAGGTCTTTTATGGTTCTCATAGTTTCTACTACCCCTAAATTAAAAATCACAGAAATTGCCCCAACAATTTAAATGATATTCACTGATGAAATATGCATATGTCTGGTGCCTTCAAACGTATAAATAGGACTGAGGAAAACAAATCTCCCCAGTCATTTGTCATGTGCCTTCTGAAGGACTGGGGGGAGGTTGCAGTCCTTATTGAAGACATACCCTGAAAGTTTTTAAAACAACTGCAAAACAGTGAAACCTTTTTTTTCCGTGAAGTGAGCGAGCTCCACCTAATACCTCTGAGATGAGTTGGAGGTGGCATATATGATCCAGAACGAATCACCAACATCCATACATGACCTCACTTATGTTCTCAAGGCTAAGCTGTCAATTCCTGAATTAAATGTTCCAGGAGCTAATGCAATGCTTTCCCAGAAGAGTACAAGCTGTTACTGCAGGAAAAGGAGCTAAGCTTCCTATTAATATACTTCATTTCATTAAAGAACAAAAGTTGGATATGCAGGTGTCCACAGACTATTGGCCAAATAGTGTAAGGTTATCCCATAGTCAAGTTTCTAATTTAACCGTTTGTTTTAGTAGTGGATATTTTAAGAAAGGCATACGTTCTAGTCTGTTCTAGATATTCAGTGGTTTAGTGTTCTGATGTAAAAAGAAAACAAATCAGGAGCCTTCTGGACATTTTCTGTGAAATATACAGTACCTGAAACATAAGTGTTATGCTGTGATGGTATTTATTCTTCCTTCTTGTGTTTTAGCCGAGGCCCTCCAGAAGCAGATGAAATGGTGCAGAAGGTGGGTTTCCGCTACGAGGGAACATACAAATGGGTCAACCCCCACAAACTGTGAAAGCACAGGGATAGGGGCACGAGAAGAGGACAGAAGAACGAGTAGAATTTAAATTTGTGTGTGTGTGTGTGAGGGGAAAGAGAAATGTATAGGAGCCTTCGGGTACATGGTGTTTCACAGACAAAGATGGCATGGAGAGCAGTCACATACATTCTAGGTTTAAACTATTATTTAGGGGCATAAAAGCCATTTTGAGCTCATTTTAATCTTGAGTCATGATGACTCCTGTAAAACTGAACAGCTATAGTTACATACAGCATAACTATATTAGTTATTACAAGCGGCGAAGAATAATCGGCATCTGTATGCAGGAATGTGCCTGCGTCACTATATGCTTGTGTAGTCTTAATCATTCTGATCATTCCTACAAAGAGTTATTGTATTCAACTCTCATTCCTCCAGCGTTAAATACATTTCATTCCAAAACCCTGGTCCATAAGTAAATCTGATGGCACTGAGCTGGGAAAAAAAAGAGGTCTTAAAATGCTTTTTCTCTAAAACTATCATAGAACATGTAATTGTTTGTGGTTTAATTTTCATAATTCTACAGATATTTACAGACATTACCAGATAAACCAAATTTAACAGTGGGAGCATTTCAAACTGCTAGTAACATTTTGTAGCAAGTAGTACTTGCAATCCAGTCTCATTCAGATGTTTGCATGTTTTATTGATTTTGCTTTTTATTAAGTACAAAGAGAGAGACACTCTCAACAGAGAACACACTTTACATTTTATTGCACAATTATTTCTTGAATGTTTTTCTTTATTTAAATTGTGCATGCAAGAGAAATACAGGAGCTCCTTTGCAAAGCTAGCTCTCAAACCGTGAGTGGTGATACTCAGATGGCATTTGAAATAGGAAGTGTTTTGCATTTGAAGTAGGAATGGGAGTTTAAACAGAATTATTGCTTCCCATGTTTTCAGACCAAAGCAGCCTATAAAAGCATAGTACATTTACATCATACAAATATATATATTTTTAAATATATATTCCCCTTTATCAAATTAATGGTAAAAATGCATGTTTTTGTGCTTTAAACTTCTGTATTGAAGTTGTAGTGGATATTTTCAAATGGAAAATCAACAAAAAACATGACTCTATGTTGGTAAGAATATTAAAGGGGTTTCTGCATAATTCTAGGTAATGTTCAGTCACTCAATGTTTTGTTGTGGAAATGTTCATATCAAGAATGGTTTTAAATGGTGGTTACAGGAACAGTTGATCATATTATCAAAGCAAACCAGTTGATCCTAAAGTTGTCTTTGTGATTGTGTGTATCGACTCATGGCCTCTCATCTGAAAACTTTCCATTCAGTACCATTCTGTTCTCTGATAAGGCATTTCTAATGTCTGTCACCTCACTAGACCCCATCACCCTTCTCACACACACACTATTCAACTACAATGGTGCAATTTGCAGCAAACCATATTGAATCACTTCTTTTATGTCTTAATGTAATTATGCAGCTTTTATAAATAAACTGTAGGTTCCTCTATGAAGTAAATTGCAGTGCATTGGGGAAAATGTTGCTTGTGGCATAAATAGATGTGTATCAAAAAGATAATATGTAGTAATAAATATTAATGTATTATTTCACTATTCCATTGTTTAAGCCTTGATCAATTCTATGACTTCTTTCTGACTTGGGCACACTTTAGAAAGACTGGCAAATTCCTTCACTTTTACTTCAGCAAAGACATAGTATCATAGGGTAAAATTGACCAAGTATTTTCATAAATCTATAGAATTTTCTTAAATTTATTTCATAGATCTGCTATGGACGCTTAAATACATCGAGCGAATGCTGTGGGCTCTTTTTTTTTTTTATCCTTCAATGTTAATGAAAAAGCACATTTTACTTAAAATAGTTTAAAACAACTGTTGTTCTTCTCTTGTACTTTTTAAAGGGTTCTGGTTGTTAGTTGTTTGGCTTTTTTCTTAAAATATTCCTTTTATTACTTAGATAACTATTTTTCTTAATAAAGTTTGGCTATGATTACTCATGAATGTCTGTATATTTTTATTAACAGCTTCACATGTTGTACCCAAAATAATGTGGACATGTGCAGGAATTAAACTGGCAGTTCACAGTGCCATTCTTGAGAGGGCTTACGTTCCAACTGATTAAAACATTTCAGAATGCACCCCTGTAATATTGGAGGATAAGAGCCTGGACATGTTCTATTGTGTCAAGGTCAGCTTTTAATGTACAGGCTGTAATAAAAAAGTTAGATCACAAACAGTACTTTGTCTTATTCTATACCAACTCTGATTCATCTCTCAACGTGTGTTTGGCACTGTCGATCCTAATAATGCCTCAGCCATCTATGGTTGAAAGTTCTAGAAAGCAAAACTGGCTTTGTTTTCTCAAGGTGAGTATGGTGGCACCTCCTCTACTTTCCATCACACAAGCGCGATACAAGGTAGAGTGTCTTTTGACTGATATGGGCTGATCTGAGTACTTGTGGTTCTCCAAGTACAAAGTCCAGAATTGGCAGCTGGTTTCAGAGGTCTCAGAGGAAACGTTCATGCATTCAGCCTCCCACTCTGGTGATATTATATTTGAATGGGAAAATCCTAGCTAATGGGGTCTTTATTTAGAAACCTCTCAAGTTATTTTGGCTCTATGTTTGATATTGTTCTATGACTAAAATGTCTGTATTCTCTCCATTCATTAAATTGGCTAATATAATTAAATCCTCCTCTACTATGTCCTTGGGAATATTTTGCTTTGTTTTCAAGAAGTATTCAAAAATAGAAACATCCGGCTTAATCTAATACAATTTCAGTCACTGTTCCTATTTAATGTGAACTAAAACTAGCTAAATATTGGGCTGGTTAACCCCGTTGAACAAAATAATGTGAAATGTCTAAGACAATCACTCCCTCCTCTTTGGGATAAAGCTGTGATCTAGATCCACTTAATCTCAGATGGCCCCTGTGCAGCTGATTTCCCTCAGGATTTTACAAGGAGCAGTTATCCTGGCTTTAGCGTATTCAAGGTCACATGCTCTAGCAGAAACACTACAAACAAAATGCTCTAGCACCAGTGAGCTGCTTGGAGCTCATGACTAAGGGTACCTCTCAAGGCAGATAGATAAAAATGGTTATTGTATTATACACCAATGCAGTAGTGCTCTGCTGATCAGTCCATTCTGTAGGCAGTCAAGGAAGAGGATGTTCAAGTTACACAGCTTGTGAGCTTTGGAGATTGGTAAAATATGAATATTTGAATCAGGAGTATTTTCTTTTTATTTTATTCTAATAGTGTTTGCTAATGTTCACTTTTGTAACCACTCCAGTATTTTTGTGTGAAAGATTAATGTATAAAATATTTCTATCAAGATTCTACTTGCTTCTACTCTATTCAAAATTCTATTTAACTGTTTGTAGAAAGCAGAATAATTATGATATTTTTGGTGTCCAAATTAAATATAGTAGAAATGTTTAGAATGATTTAAGAAATGTGTAAGGAATTATTTGATGTTGTAATTAAAATTCATTCATTATCTGTAAGTGCTTATCCAGTTCAGGGTTGCGGTGGGTCCAGAGCCTACCTGGAATCATTGGGCGCAAGGCAAGAATACACCCTGGACACTTTTGAGTTGCCAATCCATCTACCAATGTGTGTTTTTGGACTGTGGGAGGAAACCCACGCGGACACAGGGAGAACACACCACACTCCTCGCAGACAATCACCCGGAGCGGGAATTGAACCCACAACCTCCAGGCCCCTGGAGCTGCGTGACTGCAACACTACTTGCTGCGCCACCGTGCCGCCCTGTAATTAAAATTATAAAATTAAAATATTAAAATATTAAAATCTGGTGACCCCATTTCCATTTGTCTAAGAGTCAAGTAGAGCACAGTGGTCTCACACTACCTGCCATTCTGCACTTTGCTTACCAACATGGGTTTGTGTTAGATAACAACTGGGCAGAGTGTATTTTCTCCCAAGAGCATGTTAGCACATGTTAGCAGTTCGAAAAGAATTGATGGTTGGTTCCACTGTTCTTTGAGGAATATGCTATGCCCAGTCAGTTGTTTTGGATATTGGAGAATATCTATCTATCTATCTATCTATCTATCTATCTATCTCTATTATATATATATATATATATATATAATTATTATTATTATTATTATTATATATTATTAATAATAACAACAATTTTTTTTCTTAAAAATGATTAAATCAAACTGCTTTTTTAAGTGTTTTTTAATCTCTATAAAACCATGAATGAATGAGCCTTTCATATTCCTCCTACGTGGTAATATTATAAATGAAATGTCTAAATAAATTTCCTTCATAACACAAGTTCTTGTTGTTAATATCGTTGATTTGTTGTTCATGTTTGTGTGTGTTAAACGAGGGAGCCCTGAGAGGGGGTTTTATTTTGTAGCGGAACAGCAGTGTTCATGTGTGTGGAGCATGGTCGGCCTGGTGGCGGAGGAGGAGTAGCCGCTGTTAGCCTCAGTCAGTCTCTCTCTCCCCAGCCTCTCTTCTCTCTCTTTCTCTCCGCGGCGGCTTCACCGTACCGTGCCCTGCTGTGACCGGGTCTATTTCTCAGGCGGAGAGTGGAAGTGGACGGTGTTCAGGATGAATATTCGCAATGCGCGGGTGAGAGTTTATCAGATGACTGTGGGGTGGAGTGATGCTTCACTCGGTAGCCTCGGAGTTGCAGATTTATCGACTTTGGTTGTGTTTTAATTCGGTCGTTTGTAAATATTTTGTGGAATGAACGCAGATAATTCCAGGTAGTGCATCAAAACCGAGAAAAAGTCACGTTAACGTCCGCTAACCCTCGCTAAATCGGCTTTAAGTGCAAGTTGAAGCTAGTGTGCTAACGTTAGCCGGTTAATAGCTGCTGTGCTCCGGCATTAAAGGGCCCATATCATAGCTATATTTCAATTGGCTTTCTCTCCCTGAAATGCCCTCCTCACGCTGGAGTCACTTGACGTTCAGAAAAACTGTCACCGTTCCGTTGTACGTGGTCATTCTCCAAAACGTCTTTATATTTAGATGTTACTATGTCTTTAAATGTGAATGAAAGCATTCATCATAACTTCATGTTTGTTGCAGCACACACGGCCATATCAACTCAAAAGAACACTTCTCCACCTGTTTGTTTACAAAAATAATCAATACAATGCTTGTACTCTTGTGTCCGATCTACTCACACAGCTCAACACACACTAACACACCGCACTGTGGGAGTCCCGAGCATTGATTCCATTTTATTGCTGAATATAAATTGGCCCTGTTTTGGCTTTTTGTTATGATTTAATTTCAGAAAGTATTTTGGGATCAGTCATCTGTGTGAGCTAAACTGCTGAAGGGATAGTTATGAAAAACTGTTGTTTATCATTGATTTAAAGTAAATATTTGTGCAGTTGTTTGACTTTGCAGTTTAATAGCCATTTAAGGACAGTGTGGTGAATGAAACGTTTAAGTTTCGTTTCTAAGAAAAAATGATTTTCCCTGATGTGTCCTGTAAAGTGTTTATTGATTTAATTTCCTATTAATTCTCTGGGGTAGTCTCTAGTAGAAAATATAAAAGGTTTTCTCGTGTTATTGTGTCTAAGACTTAATTTGTCCTGCATAATCTTTATTTATAATAAAATAATGTGTCGCTTGATTTTCTTCCAGCCGGAGGATCTTATGAACATGCAGCACTGTAACCTGCTGTGTCTCCCAGAAAACTATCAGATGAAATACTACTTTTACCATGGACTGTCCTGGCCACAGGTCTGCAACACATTCTTTTTATTTCATGTCTACAACCCCTGGCAAAAATGATGGATTCCCCGGTCTCTGAGGATGTTCCTTCAGTTGTTTAATTTTGTAGAAAAAAAAGCAGATCACAGACATGACAAAAAAACTAAAGGCATTTCAAATGGCAACTTTCTGTCTTTAAGAAACACTAAGAGAAATCAAGAAAAATATTTGTGGTAGCCAGTAACAGTTAGATTTTTAGATCAAGCACAAGGAATAAATTATGGAATCACTCAATTCTGAGGAAAAAAATATTATGGAATCATGACAAACAAAATAACACTCCAACACATCACTAGTACTTTGTTGCACCACCTCTGGCTTTTATAACTGCTTGCAGTCTTTGAGGCATTGACTTAATGAGTGACAAACAGTACTCTTCATCAATCTGGCTCCGGCTTTCTCTGACTGCTGTTGCCAGATCAGCTTTGCAGGTTGGAGCCTTGTCATGGACCATTTTCTTTAACTTCCACCACAGATTTTCAGTTGGACTGAGATGCGGACTGTCTGCAGGCCGTGACATTGACCTTGTGTCTTTCTTCAAGGAATGTTTTCACAGATTTTGCTCTATGGCCAGGTGCATTATCATCTTGAAAAATGATGTCATCGTCCCCAAACATCCTTTCAATAGATGGGATAAGAAAAGTGTCCAAAATGTCAATGTAAACCTGTGCATTTATTGAAGATGTAATGACAGCCATCTCCCCAGTGTCTTTACCTGACATGCAGCCCTTTATCATCAATGACTGTGGAAATTTGCATGTTTTCTTCAGACAGTCGTCTGCATAAATCTCATTCACCTTCCCCGTGCTGACTCGAGATTCATCACTGAATATGACTTTCATCCAGTCGTCCACAGCCCACGACTGCCTTTCCTTAGCCCACTGTAACCTTGTTTTTTCTGTTTAGTTGTTAGTGATGGCTTTCTTTTAGCTTTTCTGTAAATCCCATTTCCTTTAGGCGGTTTCTTACAGTTCAGTCACAGACGTTGACTCCAGTTTCCTCCCATTTGTTCCTCATTTGTTTTGTTCATTTTCTGTTTTCAAGGCGTATTGCTTTAAGTTTTCTGTCTTGACACTCTGATGTCTTCCTTGTTCTACCAGTACGCTTGCCTTTAACCACCTCCCCATGTTGTTTGTACTTGGTCCAGGTTTTAGACAGAGCTGACTGTGAACAACCAACATCTTGTGCAACACTGCGTGATGATTTACACTCTTTAAGGAGTTTGATAATCCTCTCCTTTGTTTCAATCGACATCTCTGGTGTTAGAGCCATGATTCATGTCAGTGCACTTATAGCAACAGCTCTCCAGGGTGTGATCACTCCTTTTTACCTGCACACTAACGAGCAGCTTTAATCTGATGCAGGTGTTAGTGTTTGTAATGAAAATTTGCGGGTGATTCCATAATTATTTCCTCAGAATTGAGTGATTCCATCATTTATTCCCTGTGCTTGTTCTAAAAATCTAACTGTTACTGTCTACCACAATTATTTTTCTTGATTTCTCTTAGTATGTATGTATCTTTACACTTATATAGCGCCTTTCTAGACACCCAAGGACGCTTTACAATCCACACTGCTCAGAACACTCAATCCACACACACACTGGTGAGAAGCGGCAGCCAAACGCGCACAGCGTACTCTCGACCAGGAACGACCGTCCACCTGGAGGACTGCATCGGGCACTAGGGTTTCACCCAGGACAGAGTGCCAATCCATTTCTGGGCTCACACTCATTCACTCACACACCAGGACAGTTATTAGACAGAAGCCAATTCACCTATGCTCCATGTTTTTGGACTGTGGGAGGAAACCCACGCAGACACGGGGAGAACATGGAAACTCCACCCAGATGGGACTTGAACCCAAGATCCCAGCGCTGGGAGGCGAATGTGCTAACCACTAAGCCACCGTGCTGCCCACCGTGCCTTAGTGATTCTTAAAGACAGAAAGTTGCCAATTGAAATGCCTTTAGTGTTTTGTCATGTGTGTGATCTGCTTTTTTTTTCTACAAAATTAAACAACTGAAGGAACATCCTCAGAGACGGGGGAATCCATATTTTTGCCAGGGGGTGTATTTGTTTGTGAAATTATTTCAGTTAGTGAACTTTTGTTGGTCTCTTGTGTTTTTAGCTTTCCTACATAGCTGAGGATGAGAATGGGAAAATTGTTGGATACGTACTTGCCAAAATGTAAGTTCAAAGCCACTGCATAGATTTCAGTGCCATGATGTGAGTAGCAAATTTTATTAGCGACGATACTAAACTAATACCTGATGATCAGCTGATACCAGCAGAAACTGCTTTATCAAACTTTGAAAGGTTAAAGCAAAGTATACAATTCATTGCTATAACAAATTGAACCTGAATTAGCACATGTGTATCATTTAGCTGTGTGTTTTCCTGTGGCATAACGTTGTTTGAGTAGTTTCAAGTAGAATAGCTTGCTTTTAATTGAAATCGTTTATAAACTCTGTTAATGTTGGTATTGGGATCAGAAAAAGCTGTGGTCTTTCCCATTGCAGGGAAGAGGATCCTGATGATGTGCCTCATGGACATATTACATCATTAGTGAGTAATAAAATTAGATCCTGCATTTGTTTGTCCTTTGATGCCCTTCATTTCTTGTGTTCTTTCATGTGATCTGTGTTGTTCACAAATCTCATTATTTTTAGGCAGTAAAGCGGTCACACAGACGTCTTGGTCTAGCTCAGAAACTAATGGACCAAGCCAGCCGAGCTATGATTGAGAACTTCAATGCCAAATATGTCTCCTTACATGTTAGGAAGAGGTAGGGATCCTACAGCTCTCTCATTCTGGTTTGTCTGATGTCTAGCGGTCTGTGAAAATAGCACTAGCATTGCTCATATTTCTTTATCTGTATTTTTCTCCAGCAATCGAGCAGCCTTGCACTTGTACTCCAACACACTCAAGTTTCAGTAAGTATCTGTCACCATGATTACATCCAAAATACATTGAAACTTATTAATAGTTAGATAATTATTTAATCACTGTTATAACTCTTAAAAACACTGTTTCTTTAACTCATTAGAATTAGCGAAGTAGAGCCCAAATACTATGCAGATGGAGAGGATGCGTACGCCATGAAGAGGAACCTCACACAAATGGCAGATGAGGTACCTATGTTTCTTCGTTTATTTAAAACGTGTACGTGGTGCAGATTTGGACAAGAATTCACCTGGAAAATCAGCTGAACAGCTCTGCATTGTTGCACTAAATCAAAGTTGTCTCTAAAGCCTTACAAAATTTAAGCCCTATTAACTCTTTAAACGTTTATTAGTATCTAGATGCAGGTTGAGAGCGATTGTGGCTAATGCATGTTAAACTGTAATCTTGATTCAGCAGATTTCTAGGTTTGTACAACAGTTATTGTAGTAGCTATACAATATCAGCTAAACATTCTGCCTTTTCTAATTGCTGTTTAACCTGAAGTGCCTCTGATATTTAGCTCCAGAAGCCAGGTATGCGTCTGTGGGGGTCAGAGGCTCCTCCGTCACAGGTGCCTGCAGTCACAGGGCTGGTGGAGAAGCTGTCGGTGCAGGACGGAGAGAAGGAAGGTGATGGAGACAGTGGTGGGGAAAGCAAAGAGATGAGCGAGGTGAGCGAAGCAACCGAGAGCACAGACGTCAAAGACTCATCTTCTGATTCTTAAACATGACTTGCAACTCATCGGAAATGTGCTGTCTCACCCCCACCCCCACCCCCCAACAACTCACCTTAGGTTTTTTAATTGGTTTATTACAATTGTGGATTTGGTTTATTTTATTATCAAAGAAAATGCCTTGTGAGAAGGGCTTCTGACTACGGGAATATTTGTAACACAGATATGTGAATAAAATTGGAAGCTATGTTCTGTTGTTGTAGCTTTGTTTGTGTTTGTTTTGGTCATGGGTTAATGTTTTAGTATATGAGCTAGGTAAATGATGTGAAATGGACCTCAAAATAAGTGAAAAAAATGATCCTGTAAGTGTTGATGAAAGTCCGAATCCTGGATCCACTCATTCTGAGCCGAGTTAGTGTGGATTCCAGTTGGAAATAAAGTAACAAACTTTTTTTACGGTGTTAATGAATTACAGCAATCACTAAGTGAATAATGTACAGCAGGATCATTTCTGGATTGTGTCTAAACAGTGTTTTGAAAGAGATTTTCTCCAGTAGGAGGCAGCAGTGTGTCAGTTCTCAAAACTGACAAAGGGGGGGGGGGGTATAAAAAGGAAATACTTAAGTTTATTCTCCTTAACTGAGATATAATAAATTACATAAACATGAATTACATAAATACACATTATCTGTTTGTTTGATGATGCTAGCATTAAAGCTAGGACCTTTTATAATCACTTAATAATGAAACCTTAGAATCGGTTTAAATGTGAATTGTGAAAGTACCTTGTTGCTTAGTTATATTCTATTAATATTTCAGAACAGAGGCTTTTGTAAATAATAATAATAAAAAGGAATACCTTTTTAAATAAATTTCACTTAATGGTCTGCATTAGGGAAGTGTAATTGAAAACATTTTAAGGGATCTAAACAAATTGTTATAAATATATATATAAAATGGTCAGAAGTTTGCGGACAGAGACGTCTTCATCATTTCTGCAGAAAAAAAGATTATTAAGTGGTAGTTTGATTCCTATGAAAAGCTTTCACTTTTCTGGCTGATCATTTTTACTAAACGTTTACGAGAGCGTGATATCAGCACGACACAGAATCGCAGGTACAGCTGTTAGAGGGTTTGTTTTGGGTCACAAAAGACACACTAACACATCCTAAAGCTATTGGACTGTGCTTCACTGATGCAGGGGTGCATAGTGCCACTACTCTACATCCCACATTACAACTCTAGTCCATGCTTTGAATTGGGATCTAGACAATATTCTGGAGTTTCGTTCGAATTTCTTATTTTATGGAGATAATTCTAAAAGTGCTGCATGTACGAATGGTTTTGCATGATGAAGGTGCACCAGTTGCAGTCATTAATTGTCCACAAGCATTTGGTCGTAAATAGCAGTTGGCGCACATCCAGAAACCACACTGTGACCACTATTTTTTCTTCTTTTTTTTTTTTCTTTTTTCTTTTTGCCTTCAAGCAATACATTTTATATCACACCACTTATTAACTTGTGACAGGGGAGTTTAAAGACAGATTCTTTGTACATATTATTTTCACCATGCCTGTTAACCTTATTATCAAAAAAAAAAAAAAAGATTAATTGGTGGGTATGCTAAAAATATATGTCTTTGATGGATCTGCTTTGGTTACTTTGTTTGTCAGAGCAGGTTTCAGCATCTTATGACTTTCTTCATATCATTGGAGGCATGTTTTCTGCAGTCAGGCTGAAAATATTCTCTCCTCAGAAAAGACCAGTTTCCCTTGATTCCAGAACTTTAGGAAGGGGTACCTGGTGATTAAAGAGTGGAGAAAACATCAAAACAGTACACGATTGTTAATTTAAAAAAATGGGTACAAAAAGCTTTTCAGTGTCCTACCTAACATTCTACTAATTTGTGATTTGTAAATACTTTGGAAGGTGTATTTAACTTACAGCAAGTACAAAGAAATGATTTCCAATGAGTTTAGTGATACTTGAATGTATTTTTCATTCATTCATTAGCTGTAACCGCTTATCCAGTTCAGGGTCGCGGTGGGTCCAGAGCCTACCTGGAATCATTGGGCGCAAGGTGGGAATACACCCTGGAGGGGGCGCCAGTCCTTCACAGGGCAACACAGACACACACACACACCTACGGACACTTTTGAGTCACCAATCCACCTACCAACGTGTGTTTTTGGACTGTGGGAGGAAACCTGAGCACCCGGAGGAAACCCACGCAGACATATGGAGAACACACCGCACTCCTCACAGACAGTCACCCGGAGAATCGAACCCACAACCTCCAGGCCCCTGGAGCTGTGTGACTGCGATACTACCTGCTGCATCATCTTATCCAGAGCAACCTAAAAGGTTACTGGTATTACAGGTAGGACAACGCAGTGTTAGGTGTCTTGCCCAAGGACACATATTGGTGTAGCACAGATTGCAATCAAACCCAGGTCTCTCACATAGGAGCCAATGGTGTTACCACTGTACCCCACCAACCAGTAGCATAGTGTTTGATCTGTGTTGAGAAATGTTATTTTTTTTTGAGCTGTTTCACAATTATCCCTAGTGGGGGGAGTTATGGCCCCTCTTTGCTTGTAAAGACTGAGCTATTGGTGAATGCTCCTCTTATACAACATTGAGTTTCCTTGCGTATGTGGAATGTTTCAAATTTTTGCAATATGAAATATCAAATTTTCACTTTTATTCTGCCCCATTGGCAACATATTTGTATGTGATGTAGGCATCAACTTCTAAATTTGTTTACATTGTAAAATCAAACAAAGCTATCAAGTTGGTAACACATTCTTTTTCTTTTTTATATAGAATGCCAAGTTTTCCAGAAACTGGCTTTGTGTGTGTGATACGGCTGACGCGATGAGAAAAATGTCTTTATACTTTCTTAGATCAAAATGATATAATAATTTTCTTTCGTTATATTTGTGCTAATGGTTTCAAATTTTAAATACTTACAAGTGGTCATTTTTTATTTCACAGCTCCAGATCTAATCCCCTCACTACTTAGGATTCTTAGCTATTTAAAATGGAATGATGCATATAGCTTCTTGACAGTAATTGAGTGCTAATTTAAGAGGCCCTAACTGCACTTACCGATTTTAGATAGGCCACATTGCTCTGTCGAATCTCGCTGAGGAGTAGATCACGTGGTGTTAGCTCCACTTTGGGTGGCTCCCTCCTCCGAGGAACTGGTTTCAAAGTCTTTATTACATCTTTCAGCTTGGCTCTGTCGTCCCCTGGTCCTTCACTTCCTTTGTCTCTTTGCTTAGGCGTGCTGCGTAGTTGAAAGTTAGCTCTTCCTTCTCTTCCTTCTTCCAGTGCATTCCATTCCAGTAGTGGGTTCCGGCGTTTAGGAGTCTTCTTAAGCTGTATGTCTTTCAGCAGATTGCCTGAATTTGAGTCTGAAGTGGGGGGAGGCTGCCAGGGAGTTTGCTTTGTTTTCTGTAGCTGTGGCGATGGACTTGATACTGGGGAGAGCTTTGGGGAGCCTTGGGGTATATTTGGAGGCTGCTCCTGAGCAGCCTGCAGAAGTGCCATCTCTGGTATGTAGCCTCCTAACATCCCCAGCAAACCGGGAGGAAGGTTCAGGCTGCTTTCGTACATCTCCATGATCTGTATTTGCTCTTTGACTTGCTGAAGCCTTTGCTCTTCCTTCCTTTGCTGTCGCTGACGGTCCAGGTTCCTGGTCAGTAAGTTGGTTACAACCATCCTGGGCCCAGGCAGCTCAAAGTGGTAACCCATCTTCAGAAGTGTGTTGTTGGCTTTAAGGAGCCGTGACACTTCCATCTCAGCATGGTGGCCCAGCATGTGTCTCTGATTGTGGAAGCGGAGTTCTGTCAGAGTCTCGTTGAACTGTAGACAGCGCATTATTGCAATAATCCCTTTTCCAGTGATGAAGTTTGACTCGATGTTTAACGTGGTGATGCTCCTGTTCTCTCGCAGCATGTTGGCCAGGGAAAAGGCCACGTTTTCATCTGCACCTGTGTTCGCGATGCTGAAGGTCTTAACGTGCCTGTTCTTCTTGAGAGCCTCAACGTAGTCCAGGAGCATTTCTTTGGGAATGTTTTCAATGTTGTTGAGATTGACCTCTGTGACAGAAGGGTTGTTTTTACGAATCTTGTCCAGAGTGCTCTCCAGATTTGTCTCATTTCCAGAGGGCCTTGCCGTCTTTTTGATCAAGCCATCACCAAGTGCAAGCTTTGGGATCTTCAGCTTGGATATGACTCTCTCTTCTTTTTCTGGGACCCAGTTCTCATAGGCGGAGGGAGCGGGTTCGGACTGTAGCTGGTTTTCTTGTTTCTCTTTAGTTACGTTTGTATCTCCTCCATTCTCCTCAGATCTGTGTGCTTCTTCCTTCTCCTTTGAATCAGAGGACTCCGGAGGAGGCTGTAAGATTTCTTGGGAGGTGACAGACGCAACACTGCTGTTCTCCGCAGTTTCTGTTATAATGGGCTGTCTGGTTTGTTCTTTATCATCGTCGTCCACCTCCACTATTTCCTCTATTACCTCTTCAATCACTTCCTCCATCACCTCATCACCTTCACCTCCCTCAACCTCCTCCACTACCTCCTCATACACATATTCCACTTCAACATTTTGATCCCCTTCCTTGGCTTCTTTTGGGATTTCCTCTTCTATTTTTTTCTGAATTGGTAAAATGTCATACATCAGTTTCACAATAAGGGTTTAAGCCTATTATTAAATATGTTTTCCTCGCAATGACAATGTTTTAAATTTAGAAATCTATGTTGTCCATAACTAAGCTTAATTCCCAGACACACTTTGGGGTCTGAGGGTAGATGGAGTGTTGTCATATTTTCCTGTTGTCACACACACGACACTCAAACATGACGACACCATACTTCTAACTCAGTTCTAACTGAGTTATGTTGCTCTTGTGCAGATCTTCCCTGCTCATCACGTTCATGCTATGTGCTCTCAAACCATTCTGTACTTGCCCTCAGATTTTCTCACTGCCGCAAATCCTCAGGCAGTCATAAAGAGTTAGAAATGTTTTACTGTTGCTCTTTTCCTCATTTTCATTGGCTGAGAAGAGCACAGGGAACACCCATGAACAGGAATCACCTGGCAGGTTCACTTTCAGGTTAAATCCAGACAGACAGAGATGTCACACAGTAGACTGATATATAAATAATCACATACCACTACTTACACTGTTTTAACTGCAGTAATGAAGTCTTCTGAAAATAATAGAGGTAATATTTTTAAAAAGTGAAGTTCAGTGATTATGCTGCTACTTCCCAAAGTGGTAGGTGGCAGTTAATGCAGCCCGGGAGTCGATGGGTCAGCAGTTGGGAAATTCTGGCTTAATTTGTTTAATAAATAAATAAAATAAAATAAAAAAAACCCTGACCCAAATGAAATGAACTGGTAATTCATTCGATGTTCAGGTGTGGTGTTACCTGACTCGGTAGCAGGGTTGCAGGGACTCTCTCTTCTTCTAGCAAACGTTTAGACTGTCTCTCCCAGTACAGGTAGTCTACTAAAGATCTGTGGTCAAATGATCCTGTTGGAGGTTTTTCGGTCTGGTCCTTCTGCCTCATCCCAACTGGCACTCTCTCATCGGGGGCAATTACGTCCATCTCATTCTGGAGCTGCTTGAGCTCCTCAGCGGAGAGACCTGCTAGAATGGCATCTTCGTCAATCTCTTCTTCACACTCAGATTCTTGGTCTGAGTTATCTGGAAAAAAATAAAATAAACAGAGGCAAAGACGACATGTAAATCTTGCCTACGATGCTTGTATCTGTTTTTCAAAATTTCCCAGTGACAGGGTTAAAGACCTCAGCCACAGTAGTAATCATCACAGAGCGCTGAATGTCACGGTGTTACCATTTATAGAGGTAAACAAACATATAATTAAGATTAAATGTTTCTGCTATTAGGGGAGTTATTATAGACTATATTTGCATATGTACTTATGTATCACAAAGTGTGGATCAAAGTCAGTATCTGACATCTTTCATGTACATGTGCTGTCGCTAGTGCCGACACACAAATATTTATAATTATTTATATAATGTTAATAAATAACTCTCAGCATCAAAATTAGTCTTAAAATAGGGTCAAATTTACAGTTTTGTCCTTTGTTTATTCATATATTTTCCCAGCAGTTATTTGCAGATGCCAATATGAATCTAATGTCGTTGTTTGTCCATTGGAAACTTGTACAAAACATGGGGAAAATATGTGCTAAAAACACCAGCATGGCAAATGACACAGCAAAACCCAAAACACGTGATACCTCCAGTCTCTAATTTACGAGAAGCGTCTTTTTGTCTCATCCCCACTGGTACTCTCTCGTCAGGAGCGAGCATGTCCATCTCATTCTGCAGTTCCTTGAGCTCCTCGGCGGAAAGACCTGCCAGAATTTCATCTTCGTCTATCTCCTCTATGTAGGAGTCCTGGTCAGTCTGGTTTGACATGTCCACTCTCCAGCAACTTCCAGTAAGTAAACAACCTAAAGCAAAGTCAAAATCGACGCAGTAACAGAGCTACTGCATGTCGTGAATGTCAGCTTGAACTCTAACTGAGTGAGAGAATCCCTCAATGCCTTATGCATGTCTAAAATTATCCCCATTTGACAGAGGGGAAGGTATTTATGGTACAGGAGGGGAGATAACATAGTCTTTTTTCAGCAGCTTGAGTCAGCTGGCTAGTCTGTGGTGCTTCAGTGTAGCAGAGAACTGAAAGCGTGGGGTGGTGGGGAGAAAGACAGGAGCAGGTGGACATGCCAGTCAAATAACCCCCGCAACTCAGCCCACAACCAATCCCTAAACGCTTTTCTTACATCTCTTACTGATTTGTTGGGACCGCTTTTATGTGGCATCAAAATACCTAGGTGTTGACTTCCCTTAATATCAAAATACACTACACAGTACACAGTGAGTCAAGCAAGTATTGAAACTTTTAATTGCCAGGGAATGTAATTGAATGAAACCATAGCTATACCTTGTGTAAAAGTGTGGAAAAAATATCACTGGCAAACTTTATTCAGCTCAGATCAGGGTCAACATGAAGGGCACAAAGTGTGATCCAATACACACTCGTTTTTCATTTTGTGGAGCTCCGCCTCTAATCCCAGAGAGTTCTGTGGAAAGTGTAATAATATCTCTGATGTCCACAAGAGGCTTGGGTAACTGTGAAAAAAACAAATCCATTGCAGTATTGAAAGACTACACAGGCAGTGACTGATTTGTGAGATGAGAGAAGTTCAGAGAGCTTCTTTAATGCAACCAGACAGTCAGGGGCTTCAGAGGTGGTTAACGTAAATTACTAATTCTGTTTCAGTGTTAAATATTAAGTCTGTTACAGTGTGTTAACGCACAGTGTTCATTTCTCCCAGTGTAACTGCTGCAGTCTCTACAGTTGATCACATCCTGTTTATAATTCTAATACCAAGTCCATACGCCTGGGAGATGTATAACCCCAAACACATTTTTAAGAGTCATCAACTGGTGTCAGCTGTCGTAATGGCACACACCTTTCATCAGTCATGAAGACTGTTAACGTACAGGTGTGAGATGAATGATAAAATGTGATGCTAATAAGTCATTCACCCCAAAAGTACGCAGTAGATTTAACAGCATTTAAACAGAGAGCCATACACCTGTAGCCTACACTTTATACAATTAGGTGTGCAGCTGACCATGTGTCCAAAATGTATTCACCTAAAAATAATTGAATTCAGTGTTTGTTTATGAGTGGTGTCTACAAACATTTTGATGTACTGCCAAATTATTTGGTTCTGGCCAAATTCTGGGCTCCTCTTGTTTTAAGGCTGGGTTGTTTTCTCTCTCACAAACAGCACTGGATTTTCCAACACCATAACCCTTCAGTTTAGTCATGATTAAATCAATGATTGTAACTTTTAACAATGGGAAAACTTAATAACGACAGAAGACAAACTGGGGTGACACAGTAGGGATTGATACGTTAATGGTTATGAAGGTAAACACAGGGCAGAGGTAATGGAGAACTGAACTAAATGTAGTAACTTTCTATTTATGATAAATTTGACCTCAAAAGTTTTCTGCTAGAATTATTTTGAGCAGGAGGAAGGTTAGCTTCAGCTGGGTGCTTTGGCTCACTCTGCTTCTAGAGGTGGGTCAATGGGTTAAATGTTGTCCATTTTTAAGGCTTTTTTAATTTAACAGAATTAAGATTCTTCTCACTCTTTTTAAACGCTAAGATACTGCCCAGACGTCGTCGCTGAGTTTTGATTACGAATGGTTGGTTTTGAAAAAGGCTGAAGCTCAAAGCCAGGTCTGATCCGGGTGAATTTTTTTCTTTAAAACATTTCAAAATTAAAATGTTAATTGAGCCAGCGCTTAGTTAAATGCTAATATAATACAACCCTTTATTTTAAAGACAGACCGCTCACCTTTTAATATCGAAAACTTATGTTGATAAAATTATGTTGAAGTACACCTTACAATTAAAAGCTTTCAGAGCAATAAACTTTGCTGTTGTTTTTCGTGATGTTCATGAAAATGTGTTTATGGGTGGATTTATTGAATAAAATGTGCTTTTGATTCCATATTTAATTCTGTCTAAGAAAGTGTGAAAAGAGCAAGCACCAGGAGGCAAACATGTAACATACAACATGATCTGACTGATATTCGAATGTATTTTTATGATGTTGACTAACGCTGCATTGACAAAAAACTTTTAAAAAACAAAATAAATGTTGTATGTTGATTTATTCATAATTTAAAATTTAACATTTGAGAATAAATAAATACATGTACTTAATACTTTCTTGTGTTACTTTTATATTTTATTAAGGCAATTAAATAATTTATGCATATTTTCTTGAAAAACACATCTTCTACAGTAAAATCAATCCATAAAAAATGTTTCAGATGCAGTTTATTTAATTAAGACTTGCTTTATTTTGTGACAAGCTATTTACACTCGCCAGTTCTTAGAAAAGGGCTAAGCCCACATTAAAATGCCAAGTGGGAGTAATGGTGTTTATTGTCTTTACCAAAGATTTATTGACACATTTTAAAAAATAATTAGCACAAAGCCTTTATCTCTGGCTTCAGATTCCAATAAACTGCAAATTTCTCCCCCAACTTTGTAACATTTTTACAGTTTACAACTATAAATATTTTCAATAGCAACAGAAAAAAACAAGTCTAACTTCAAGCTCAAGCATCCAATTAAAGGCAACTTGAAATGTTTGAAACAATAAATAAAATGATGTTGTTCTCTGTAGATAGAAGTGAGCACAACAGTCTTTATTAAGAAGAAAAACAAAACCAAAACAGTATAAATCTTAAATAACATCTAGATTTGGCCATATTTATGGCTTTATAATTTCTTCAAGGTTAAAATATAGCTATGTTGCCTGAAGACTTCTAATGGTAATTCATTCATTATGATCCATACATTCCCCCCGCTGTACACCTTCTACACCCAATGGCACAAACATAATCCAGTTCTGCAGTATCAAACCGTATGTTTGAACACAATCTAGCTTTGGTCCGACAAAGACAAAGACAGGTCAACAGCCGTGAGGAGAAATGCCAAGGCAACACAGATCAGAACATACACAAGACACAAGAAATATACAACAGTATGTGATTTCTGAAACAACACCTGATTCAACGTTAGAAATTATGGTTCACACATTCAGAAAGGAAAAGTGATATGTTGAGTTCATAACACACTCACTTAACACACACACACACACACACACACAAAGATCTGCACATAAATACAAGTAGGCACATTTGAGAAAGGTCCTGATTCAAAGCCAGTGAGAAAAGAAAGGAGAGCATGTTTAGACTCTACGCAATCAGACGGATATCAGCCTCGATTATATCAGATATCAGAAGCAATGTCATGGCTTACATACATGTCTTAAAGGGGAATTCCAGAGTCATTCACAATTATTTGGTGTGAAATCGCTGGGTAGAGAAATTTAAATTCCTTTGTAGTTGGTAGTAATATGAAACCAGGGAATGCCAACACAAGAACGGCCTATTTTTTACTTCCCAAACCCACCAGGGAACCTGCGTGTCTGAGGTTGGATATGGCACGCTAAAGAGTATAACATCTGAAAAATGTGTGTGTAACATAATCACATCCATTACATCTGTGAAGAGCTTATAACGACAAACTGCTCAGACTTCCGCTTCCTATAACCACAACTTAATATGCAGAAAGTTCGAAGAACAAGTGGAATTCCCTTTTATTATGTCATGGTGGTTTTATTTTATACGGAAATGATATCATCCATGTTCCTTCTTAAAATTTTCAACAGATTTTTTTATTTCATTTAAAGGTTAAGAACACAATAAATTAAACAAACAAAAACAAGCAAAATGTCCCATGTTTCGGAGGCATTTGGATGGTACAAATGGCCAACGCACTTTGGCTAATGGGATCAGAGGTCCACATGTGTGTACAAATTCTCACGGCAGAGCAACTCAAATGTACATTTTTCAATAATTTCCCCCCGAGCCAGTGCCAGGCCTTATACTTCTTGTATCCAAGGTGACAGTGTACAGTAGCAACACGTGAATGAATCTCTGAGCGTGTCTCCAAGCGCGACAGAATTAAAGCTGCGATTCATCTTAGGAAAAAAAAAAAAAAAAGGTACTCTCAAAAACGCCCTTCATTATATATTGACACCAAATATTATCTGTGCATTCTCAAGTTAGTGAAAGAAATGATAATGAAGAAAAGAAACCACTATTCAAAAAGCTTTGCACCTGCACACAAACTGTTGAAAACAAAAGCACTTAAAGTAATGTATACAAAGTATACTAGATTATTTTTTGGTATAATATTCATTACTTAGTGTACGTCAGTAATATAGAAGCATGTGCGGTATATCCCTTTCTGACAACATCTAACCAATGAGCCTCTGTGGAGTTCTCCGTTCTCTTGAAATCAAAATACAGTTGAAAATATCAAACAGAAATGCACAGAACTGGCACGATAGAACTGGTACTAAAAAAAGAGCCACATGGCTTACTGTCCACAAAGAAGGCAAATCTGAGTTTGTCACGCTCTCGTACAAGAAATGAAAGAGCAAAATGAAATTCACAATAAAGCTTAGCATCCAGCACTTAATCATAACAATGATGATAATAATAATAATAATAACAATATCAATGATATTAATAATAATAATAATAATAATTATAATTTGTTAATCATAGTAATTGATAAAGCATTTCATTCCCATTTTAAAATGTGGCACAGACACTGAAAAATAAACAATCTCACAAATTCTCTCTCTCTCTTTCTCTCTCTCTCTCTCACACACACACACACACTCACACACACTCTCTCTCTCTCTTTCTGACACACTCGTTTTCACTGTTTGTGCCCTTGTAGGTGGAGTCAAACAGAAGGGAGGGAATATCTAAAGAGACTAGTAATCTTGCACAAAAAGACATAATAAATAACCTATCGAGCAAAATAAACAGACAAAATTCACTTTACAGCATGCGCCAGACTCGATGGACTTCCAACACAAAAACCTTTTACACGTTTCATCATTTTTAACCAATATCAATGCGAGAAGGACAGGCTTTAAAGAAAGAAAGAAGGAAAAGGAGAAAAAAGAATAAGGGGAAAGGTCATACAGATCCAACATCTGGCATGGTTCATTAAATAAAAAAAACTCAATGCATATGTTTCGGATTCCAGATGTGAAATAAGACCAGTAAATGTGTTTTAGGAAAAGGCATGGTTTCTCCCTGTCAGATTAGAGGTTTCAAGATTCCAGAGGCAGAGAGTGAGTTCAGGACGAGACTGCAAGGAACTGTAAAGCACACTAAAGTAGAGAGTGAGAGAAAGAGTGAGAGTTTCAAATAATAATAACAACAATTTAAACTGTGAATTTATTTGGATTCAGATTTTCTTGTGTCTTCAATGGTGCCGCCATCTCTACAGGTGTACTCTTCACACATGTGCACACACACACACACACACACACACAACCCCTCTCTTACTCTGTATTACAATTTAAGCCTTTCCCCTGGTAATGTGAAATGGAATGCAGAAGTATTACAGAGGGACAACAGTAATATTCCTGTTCATCTAAATATGTGTGACTCCAGACCTCTCTCTCTCTCTCTTTCTTTCTCTCTCACTTTCTTAGTAAAACACTTTTGTGAGTTAAAACTCCTTTAATAACCAAGAAGTTTGGTGAGAACTAGAAAGATTAATTTCTGCATAGTGTTCTCACTCTTACTTCCGTTCTTTTTTCCTTCTTTCGTGAAATTGTCTAATGTACAGGTTCATGTTCACGTGTGTGTTCATGATTTAGGAAAAACCCAAGTGGCAGAGGAGGAAAAATATTCAAAGGCATACATTATAATCAGCAAATTCTGCACAAATATTCATATATAACAGTCATGAGGACACATATTTAAAGGTAGGTGCGGTCACCATATTCGTCTATGTAAATTGGAATAAAAATGTAAACCACATAAACAAGGAATTGATAGGAATCTAGTAAATGTTTGTTAAAGTGCAAGTCTGTGGCAGTTTTTTCTCTGCAGAAAACAATGTGCTAAAAAAACTGCTGAAAGTCTTTTGACATATACAGCTTTGCAATAGATAAGACAGCACCCGCTGGTGACTGCATGGCAAGACCACACTGGTCATATGCTTCCTTTCTCTGACCCGTCAGCGTATTGTACTGATTAACAGCAACTTCTAAGACACTTCAAATCTCTCTGGTCAGGAAAATATAGATATAAAACACCAGTGCTCAAACCCATCTGGTCCTTTTTGAGGGAAGAAAGAAGGAGACGAAGCAAAGGCCAGGCCAGACAAACAGCGTCATGAAGAGAAGACTACCCACTCTTCTCTGACAGCCCTGCCTGCATCTCTACGATCTGTGTGGTTGTGATTGAATGTGTAAGAGAGCGTGTGTGTGCGTGTTTGTGTGTGTGTGAATGTGTGTGAACGTGCGTGCGTGTGTGTGTGTATATGGCTCCCTCCACACACACACAGCGATCTGATTGTGGCGCTTCAGATCGAGCACACACCCCTTCAGAAGGGGAAACAGGCGCTTCAGGATTGGACCAGGCCTCCAGGCTCTGAACTAAGAGATCCATGCAAAGTCTTTCTCGCTGCCCGCTCGGGCCTCCCCTTCCTGGGCTGAGTCGCTCTCCTCTTTGCCATCGTCTGTGGCTCCGTCATCACGCTGCGACATCCCTGAGTCTGCTGCCCACTTGCTGCTCTCCTCTTCCCCGTCTCCCATCAGCTCTGCCTCCGCCATCATCTCTTCTTCGCCATCAGCGCCATCGTCAGGGAAGCGGTGGTCTCCTGGGAAACGGTGGTCACCAGGGTACAGGAGCTCCTCCTCTGGGGAGGCGTCCTCACCATTCTGGTCCAGCAGGGCGGCCATGCCCCGGCCCGAGCAGTCCGTGCACACGCCATGGCGCCGAGATCCGTGTTTGATTCCCACACTGGCAGCCGACATGAAGACGCGACTGCATACTTTACACACATATTTTTTGTCTTTGCTGTGCACCTGAGAGAGAGAGAGAGAGAGAGAGAGAGAGAGAGAGAGAGAGAGAGAAAGAGAGAGAAAACCAATGTGTATGCATGCTCAGGCCTCTTATAAGAAACAAGACTTTTCCTAATCTCGATAAATATCAGCAAAGAAAAATAATAAAGAACTTTTTTGAGCATGATCTACAGGGGTTAGACAATGAAACTGAAACACCTGTCATTGTAGTGTGGGAGGTTTCATGGCTAAATTGGAGCAGACTGGTGGCCAATCTTCATTAACTGCACAATGCACCAGTAAGACCACGTGCATCCACTGGTTCAAACATTGTGTCCTGAAGGCGGTGCCGTGTATCAGGACGACAATGCACCAATACACACAGCAAGACTGGTGAAAGATTGGTTTGATGAACATGAAAGTGAAGTTGAACATCTCCCATGTCCTGCACAGTCACCAGATCTAAATATTATTGAGCCACTTTGGGGTGTTTTGGAGGAGCGAGTCAGGAAACGTTTTCCTCCACCAGCATCACGTAGTGACCTGGCCACTATCCTGCAAGAGGAATGGCTTAAAAATCCCTCTGACCACTGTGCAGGACTTGTATATGTCATTCCCAAGACGAACTGATGCTGTATTGGCCACAAAAGAAGGCCCTACACCATATTAATAAATTATTGTGGTCTAAAACCAGGTTTCAGTTTCATTGTCCAACTCCTGTAATTCAAAATGATCAAACATTTAAAAAAAAAACATTGACATTTCTCTGTTTCAACATTTGAAATATCGTCTTTGTTATCATTTAAATTATTAGCACAGTATCACAACTATTCTGGAAGTGAGGTTTTGTAGTTAACTACTACTTGTGGAAATACACTGTTCAGACAGATGTTAGTAACACGTTTCATCCTCAGCTGGTCTGCAGTGCAGTAGATATTAAAAAAGCAGAGATACCACTGCTTTTGAGCTGCTCTCCCAACATGAGGCCTGGTAACAATACAACACTTTTACTGGCTCTTTGATCTGCCTCAAACCACAGCTAATTTCTATCGCGTATTCAGTAAACCACACTCAGACTTTGTGCCAAATCATGTCTACACTTTCTGTGATGAGACAGAACCGCAAGGTCAGAGGAGGAGCCAGGAGAAGGTTGAAATCGAAAATATCAAAGGAAAGTGTTTTATCACCTTTTAATATAGCTTAAAATATTCATTAAATCTTATTTGACTATGGAGAGTGTTTGTTAGTCTGTTTACTGTTTACGTAAAAGCAAATTAAAAGCTGTCTTGTAACACGTATTCAACCGGGACTTTCTCCTAAAATAATATCTAAACATGGCCGTCGGCAAACAAACACACACAACAAAACAAAACAGAACAAACACCAACAACAACAAAACCTTAAATTAAAGCATGAAATTATGAAATTGAGTGACGGTGAGGTCTTCAAAATGTAACAGTAAAGTGCAGGTAGATTTACGTCGTGGCCTATTGACCTGTCCCCCGTCCACCTGAACACTTCTGCTGCCCCCTGCTGTCTCCCCGGTGCCCTGCATTACTGAGCGTTACTCACCAGTGTGTGTCTCTTCATATGTTCACGGCGGGTGAACTTCTTCCCACAGATTTCGCAGGGGTATGGTCTCTCGCCTGTGTGTGAGCGCATATGCCTCTTCAGGATGCACTGGTGCATGGCGGAGAAGCTGCAGTACGGGCACTTGAATTTCTTCCTAATCACCGTGAAGTCATTCACTACAGAGAGAGAAAAAGGAAAGACGGTCAGACATCTGCAGAGACATGAAGTACATTAATACACAGAGAGGGCCTGGAGGAGTGAGTGAATATCATACACTCCTTACCTTCCTGGTTTCATAGAAAGAACCGATGTATATACAACAGCTAGCATTGTTAATAGGCTGCTATTGTGGGTGGCTACTGTTAGTAGGTGTCACGTCCTGTGCCCTTTTGAATTCATTAAACTTAGGCCCATATAAAACTAGTACAGAAGAACAGGGACAATGAGGCAGTCAGTTAACTACACACCCATTGAAGCATGAAAGAGCAGAGCTATAAGCGATAGCATCCTCTGTCTGCTATCCTTTAATGTGTAGTAAATGCCTTATTTGGTGCCTGTTATCTCCTCAAGTCGTATGGAGTTACATTAGCTCAAATGCTCACTGTATTCTGAGAGATATTAAGGAAGGTCTCAGAGCTAAGCTCACCTTCCCTTAGCTACCAACGCCAGTCCTAAAGGACAGTTTCCCTAGCAACCACTACAGCACTGAGGCACATTTGGCCACATTGTTGAAAAACTCCAGTTCAACAAAGATAGAAATGTTGAAGAATCGCAGCACATCTCCCTGTTGTCTGCTGCAGTGTAACCATCTTAAACTGGGTGATAGGATGCTCTCAGGCGATGATTTGGTTGAGCAACACAGGACTTTTGAGGATCCACAGCAAACAGAGTACACACGCTTTGTACTTTTCCTTTTCTAATGTCGGTAATCGCATTAGGCCCATGGTCTAGACTGGCAGGGCTAATAAGAAGATGAGGACAGCAGGCTCAGGCGGCCAGAGCCAGGTCCTGCTTGCTATTAAAGGGTTCTTGTGTCTGTGACAGCAAATGTGTGTAACACGAGGTTAAGTCTCAACAGGAAACACGAAGAACACTTTTACAGCAATGTGCTGAGCGTGCATGTCATTTTTCAGATCTAACAATGTTGTAAATAAAAAGATGTAAAAGGTTTGTTGCTAACAAGGAAGAAACACAGCAGCACGGCTTTGTTGAAGCTTCACAAGAAATTTTATTGACTATAAAGACTACAAAGTTTGATACAAACAACAATTTACACAACTGCTAAAAAACACCTTTCGTTCAGTATGAAAACTTGCATTTTCCTTTTCTTTAACAAAAGATAGTGCAAACATTGCAGCAGCGATTGCTGCATCACATACTACAAGATCCCTAATGAGTTTTTCTACATCAGCACAGGTTTCCATTTGCTGAAAGACAAATGTGACAGAAAGCCTATCCGTCTTTTCTTTCCCTGAGGAGAATGTCTTGGGAGCTTTCACTGAAGTGCAAGTTCCACGCTGTCTTTTATTCTCTGTTGCATAGTAGCTAAAATACTGAGTTCCATAAAATACATCCGACATTCAAACTAGCACCATACTCATGAGCTCAGACAGCCATGGATACGCCATTTCTGTGAATTCAAGAATGGTGGGGTGAGTCCCTTGGCAGGTTTTTCTTTCTTTTTCTAAATTCACCATATCCTTTTGCATCCCATAAACACTGGAAACTGGAAAGGACTTGCTTCTCTGTGATCACAGTGTGTGCCCAGACCAGGGGCTCCCCCTACGATTTGTCACGAAATCAAAACAATACAGACAGAAAGATGGCGTGTAAGTTTCAAAGTTATTCTTTAATACTACACTGTATTTGAAACTAAAATATTTAAAATGCCATTTTAAATAAGAAATAAAAATATTTACGTTAAATCTGATAGTATGAGAATGTTCTTCCAGTGGATAAGGGGTTGAAGTAAAGGTAGCATTGTGCTAGACCAAATAAAACATTCTTAAAGGCCAAATCAGTACACACTGTTGGCAGAGCCGTTCTGCCATAGACTTTTTATTAATTAATTAATTAATTTAAACTGAGGTTTCCTATCAAATTCTATTGGCTTGAATTATCAGAACTAGCCTTGTGCTTGATGGTCTTTCACTTCATATCCGCATAGATCTGTACAGCCGTGCCAACATGGCTTTACCACGACACAGTGTTTTTGTCCTGGCTCAACATGTGTTCTAAAAATGTTCCAGTTGTGAAATGATCTAGAAAAGGAGGTAGCTCTAAATATGGGGCTTCACACTTACGCAGTTTCATGTCGAAGTTCAACGCGCAGTTACAGCAGCATTTCACTTCCTGAATTATGACAAACAGCCAGCCGAGGAAACACTCATTCACCTACTGACTGTGACTTTTGGTTTGGAAAGAGACATTGCAGAACTTTTGTAAAGCACCTCATGAAGTGAATTATAGGAGGTCACTAAAGTATTGGTGACATTTACAGGAAAATGAAACCTCAAATAGAGAAAAGCAATGAACTTGCTGGGTTTATTAAACGTTTCCAAATAAAATTCCAATATTCTGACCAACTATTCTGTGAGAATAAGTGACAGTTACATTTCAGTGCAAAGCTGGTTACAAAGCTTTGTCCACAGCACTCCTATTTTCTGGAAGTCCAGGAAGCATGCAAAAATGTGGACATAATTTAGACCTGACTGTATCACAACCGGGCCACGGTTTCTCCTAAAAGCCCTGTACTCTCCTCTCCTTTCCCTCCTGCGACTGTGACATAAACTCTATTGTAGGGTCAGCGTGGTTTGCGGAGGTCACTAGGGCACCCGCGACCTTAATGACTCTACTTCTCTCCTCCCACATCCTCTTTATCTCAGAGGTCGAGGGTGAGCCGGGGTGAGGGCCAAGCTGAGCCAATTACTGACATTATTCAGCTGTGCTTAGACACACACACACACACAGTCGCTCACACACACACTTACGCGTGGAGGCTTACAGCAGGGACATTGCTGGCTGAGGGATTTAAGGTCTAACCCTAGCTCTCCTCATCCCTGATCATCCCGCTTCACTCAGCGAATGGTGAAAGACGCAAAGAGATGACACTTTGCTCCTGTAGGGGGCAGTGTCGTGTGAAAATCACCAGCCCTGTCTGTAAGAGTGCGCTTAAGGCAGACTTTGCAAATGTTTGATGTATCCGTAAAGCATTTCCAAAAACAATTCTTTGAAGCTCAATTCAGTTGCAAAGATATGAGAGGTACCTGGATTACAGGCTAAGAGAGGGGACACTTGCTGGGAACAGGAGCTCTGTTTTTCATTCTTACAATGAGTAGGCCAAGGGTTTGAGAACAGAGGCACCCAAACACTGGGCTTACTGGCGTCCATTATGCTGAGATCACTGTGTTCTCTTGTCTGATTACTGTCTAGTATAAAAAGGAGTCAGTGCACAAACCCAGGTGCATGAGTCTGAGATAAGATGAATGTTTTGTCTTTGTCTTTGCATAGCGTTCGCACTTAGCAACACTCCAAATTATTGCGTTTGGTTCACGTCCATTTACTATAGAAAATTATTCACATATATAGAATATAGAGTTTAATATTCACAGTCTTACACACGCATGTTACAAACCTTGTACAAATACGTTAAAAAGATTGTACAAATTTAATCAGTGCTCTGCAAATAGGCATTGGTTCTCTGCGAGACCCCTGAGTAGGTTTTGAGATGGTGGTGGTGGTGGTGAAGATACACTCTTCACCTTTATTATAACTTACAAGTCAAACCGAGAGGAAGCAAGGGGGTCAAGCACGGGTGTCCAGTCCCTCTGCTGGAAAGCCATAGCCAAACACAGCCAGACCAATCCAACCTGGTAATGAACTGCAGAGCTGAGTCTGCGCTGGTCTAATGGTGGTCTCTGACGGTTCTTAAGTCAGAAAACTGTCAAATCGCCACATCATAACTGACTTGTGTTCAGTTATTCATGCGCAACTGTTAAATGTTATCACTTAAACCACACACATCATCCCATCAGATGGGGTGGAGTAATGCCAACTTGGGCTAGCGTGTTTAAGAGTATGACAAAATGTATTGGCTGGTGATCGGACACAACTCTTAAATGCAAGCAACATGATACTTGAACCTGAGGAATCCTGATTCCTAACTGACTCTGTTTTTGGGTTTTCTATCACAATAGAACCATTCAAATGCACCAAAAGGCCTTTCAGGATTGGACCTGGTCCCCTAGTCAGTCTCCACTATGACCATGCCTAAAATCAGTGTGGGTGTCTTCTTTGACGTCGTTGGAGCTCCAGAGCGGATCGATGGCGGCAGCCCCTGCCTGGCAGCAGACCTTGATGTGGGTCGCCAGATTCTTCTGCGTGCTGAAGGAGCGGGTGCAGGCCGGACAGGTGTAGACGCGCTCGCTGGAGTGGACGGATGACAGGTGGCGGTTGAGGTCAGTGCGGTCGCGGAAGTGCTTGAGACAGTACGGGCAGCGCATCAGCTTGCGCTTGAAGTGTATGGTCTTCTCGTGGCGGTCGGCATTGGACTTGAGCGTGAAACTGGCCGGACAGCGTGGGCAGTGATAACGCGGCGGAGGAGGAGGTGTCTCAAAGGAGGACGAAGGGGACATTAGGGGGCGCTGCGGCTCCAGGCAGTCCAAAGACATGGCCATGAGTGAGAGCGTGTGGCCGTACTCGTGCTGCCTCAGCTGGAGCAAGCTGCTAAACAGTTGCTTGCACAGGGAGCAGGCCAGCCCTCCGGCCTGCACCTCCGCCACACACACACCACGCCGCTCCTCCACCATCTGATACTCCTCTATAGGAGCCTGGCTGCACTCCAGGCCTGCGAAAGGGCGAGAGAGAGAAGCAGAGAGATGGAGAGAGAGAGAGGTGAGAACTAACACCGGGAGATGAGCTTATGTATGTGAAAAATAACAGCCAGTCACGCAGAGAGGGCCAGATAAGGTATGAGAGGCCAGAAGAGCTCACACGCACACTCACAAATACCTGCACTGTTACTTGGACTGTCTTCGTCCTCTTGCATCTCCTCCTGTAAGAGTACATGCACACAGCGTTAAAGGTAACCGCTATATACAATTCTTGTATAAAGGAGTGCACTCTTGAGGCATGCAGGTTCATGTCCTGTACAGACAAACACTTACATACAAATGAAAAAGAAAATTAAACAGACAGGACCCTTGAACAGAAAAAAACAGATGATTAAAGAAGGAAACATTAAGCAAGACAAACAAAGACAGAGAAAGAAAAGCTCAGTAAGAATACCACGTCTGTTTGAAACCACGACCGCCTACATAGCATGTTATAATGCATTCACACTACACGTTTGGGTCAGACATTGTATGTGTTGATATAATGTGATATTGTCAGTATCATATATATGATGATCACATATATAAATACACACACACCACACTGTTCATAATACGTTATGAACATTAACTTCATGTTTTTGCTTATAAAAGCATTATAACATGTTATGAATGTAATAAACTCTTGGTGTTTTCATTCTTTAAGTGAAAGCCTTGGTCAGCTTTGTACCCTGACTTTTTTTCTCCCTGGTTTGCCTTTTGGAAAACACCGCAGGTGGAGAGAGAAGTAGAATGCTCTTTGTCTCATGACACAAGAGGATATTCAATATTTGTTTTTGAAGGGGTGTGTGTGAGTGTGTGTATATACATGGGGGGGTGGGGGTGGTAGTGCAGATGCACTTTAGTTTGCTCATCCTCGCTCTGAGAGTATATAGGTGTGACCAATCCACCTCTATACCTTCGAGCCCCCCTTTTTTTACTTTTCCGCACCCCCACCCTCTCCCTCTCTTTCTCTCTACCTCCCTCTCTGTCCTTCCCTCCTCCCTCCCTTGTGTAAAAGCAACACACTAGAGTCTAACCAAACAGATGGCTTGTCCACAGAGATGGTGCGGCTTCTTGGGAGGGAGGTCCTGTGAAACCAAATGCCACCTTAGCACACACGGGGAGAATGCAATTTCCTGGACCCGCGCAAGAAAACACGAAACCCGCCCTGCCTCTCTCATTGTCCACCCCTATTGATTCTCACCATCGCCTCTCCCTTCTTCTTATCTGTGGCCCCTTTGCCTGGTCTGGTAGACCTGCTCGAGTATTCCTCGAGGCTACGATCCATATTCGCATGAACCTTTTGCAGCCGAGGTGCCGGGAAATATGGGGAGTCATGTGCAGGAGTATTGTTTTACGACAGAAAAAAAAAATCAGAAAAACAAATTAAAAATATGGAAGAGACACAAAAGACACAAAAGACATGCAGCTTGATACATGAAGGAAACACGAACGCTGCGTCTCAAATCAAATGCCTCTGTAGTGTAGTAGCCAATTTAGCAAGAAGTGTGTTCACGCTATGACATGCAATGGAGGCTATTACTGTCAGTGCACAGACTCTAAATGTGTGTTCAAAATCCAAACACTAAGAGTGAAGTGCATTTAGAAGATGTAGATAGTTATACATGGCAACACATTACACAACGCTGACAAAACCATGCTATAAACAGGATTTTTTTATGCTGTCATGAATGTCACTGCAGATACTGCTCAGTAATATAGCAGTGTTGCTAACCAGAGAACACAGGAAAAATTAGCATTTGACTAAAGCTGTCATGACATCGAACATTATAGCACCTGTCATGATAATTATGACGATAATGCTAACATGACACTGTAATAGAACTGAACAAAATCTGTCATGACAACTCACGACAGCACATGATATGTTTAGAGCCGGCTCCTGTCAGTGTTCTCCAGCCGGGTTCAAATATCGCCAAATAAATTCCATAGTCTTTGAATTGCAGAGGTGTGTGCTGTTTGTAAAAGATCCAGATATTAGCATATTCTCACTTAAAACAACCTCACACGTGGTTTACACATTTGGCTGATACTGGCATGATATGTGAAATTTAAGAAAATTAACACTGTGTACTCTATTAAGTAGAAAATGAGGTAAAAATATCTCAACATTTCTTTGTGTTGATGTGGCTAAGACCTGTTGCTAGTGTGTTGACTAGGACAGTGTTGCTAACGCTAAGTCACAGCATTACTTCCTACTTCAGAGAAGGCTACAGCACTGCAGAGTTGAGACACAGGCAGAGACAAAGACAGTGAGAGTGAGAACAATGTGAGAGAGTCCCCTTAGGGGACTGTGTACATCACTGGACACACTTACCTCAGAGGGCGAGGGCTCTGGTTCCTGTTCCACGTCCTGACCGTACGAGGAGCCCCCGGCCAGCGGCAGGCCGAGGGAGGCCCCCAGGGCCTGTGGCTCAGAGGGCGGGAGAGCGGATGGAGGAGAGGACGAGGACGCCCCTCGTTTGCTATCAAACAGGGCCCCGGGGCGGTGGGCGTCACTGCCGCCGCCACCGTTGGAGCGGTGAGACCCTGGGGAGCACAGGAGAGGAGTCTCACCCACCTGCACTCAGAGCAGCCGCCATCTTCCACACAGCAGGGGTGGGGAGAGGAGGGGCAAGGGCCAAATACAGCCACTTCATTTTACAACCAGAGAGGGAGAGGAGGATAGAAATGAAAGAATAAAATAACGAAAAAAAGATAAGCAGTTTTTTTTTTTTTTTCATGAGGAGCGGGGTTAGGGGTTGAATTCTCTCTCGCTCTTTTTTGCTTCTCCATCCTCCCACGTGCACACACGAGGGAGGGCCGCATGTGCGTGTGTGTGTGAGAGAGAGTGTGTATGTATGTACTGGCTCGTGTTTGTGTGTGTGAGAGTGAAAGAGATGGTTTTGAAAAGATGGCTGGAGTTCTTGTGAAAAACATGGTACATTATTTGACAAGGTCCATCTTTAAAAAAAAAATGCTGGTGGATATATTGAGCCAATGTGAAATGGTCAGCTCTGTTCTTTTGACCATCCAGGATATCAATACATTTTGACTTTTTTTTTACCCTTCTCCACAGCGTAACACTAGCTGACAAAAGGCTAAAGTTTTATTGAATTTTTACATCATTATTTGCTTGTTCCGCTGCTGTTGAGGGTCTGATATTGAATGAAGAGAATGAATAGCCGGCTATTGGTGTGCGCCAAAAGAGGTTGGCTTACAGTTTGTATGTTGATGTTGTAAAGCTTGTATTTATTTTCACAGCTTCTGAGTGCTTGCCGAATCGCAGCCTTAGGACAGATTTAAGACTCCTCGCTGTGTCCTGTTGCGCGATTCGGTACGGCTTTTTTGCAGTATAATGTATATACAAGTTTGAATATAGATGTTTGTGTCAGAGACCCGTGCTGCTGAGGAAAGAGCGCTAAGCGTTGAAAGGACAGATGCACTCGCTCCGGTAAAACAAGACCACGGATGGATTCCTGGAATACTCTTCTCCCACACCCTGCACTCCCATTCCCTCATGAGAACACACACATACACACTCAAAAGTACAGTCTCTCTCTCTCACACACACACACAGACACAGGCCAGCGCACAGCACAAACACAAAATGAGGGTTTTTTTTTAAATAAAAGCAGCCTCACCCCTAGTCACTGTCCATCCCTCCCCACTCACTCATCCTCATATCTTAGGTAAGGTCATAAGGCCAAGGGTGGAGCGTGTTCTAATCTCAAGTCAACCGCCCCCTTTGCCCTTTTCCAGTCTTCTTATAACACCTTACCCCTGTCTGCCAACAGTATTTGCATCAGTGCATCCATACAACATACAGCGTCCATACTAATCTCAGACTATTCTGTGCTCTTCCAGCTGCAAAATCCTGCTGTACAGCGTGTACACGATTTTCTGACCAATAAATAAATAAATAAACAAATAAAGCAAAATGGCAATGCTCCTAAACAAGAAAACACCCAGGTAGCTACGTGCTAATTGGTGACTGTTAGCGTATTTAGTTGAGCCACAACTTTAACTAAGAGCGTCTAATTATCCAGAATCCCAGCTCAGCTGGAAAGACGGCATCAAGTAGATCCCTAGAATCTTTCCAGGAAGGAGTTAATGGAGACGACTGGTGGTCAGTTACATGATCAGGGTGGGACAGCTTAAACACTGTCTTGGTCAAAGGGCACTTTTTTTAATGCTGGTCTGGGACCAGTTTGTTCCATCTCAGGCTCAAGCTGAACGGCTGAAGCTGATCTCAGATTAGCGTTAGAGAAAGGCGTGTACTAGCGCCCCTGGTCGGATGGTCAACATCTGAAGATCTGAGAGGGGGTAAAAGTCCTGGATGTTCTTTTCCAAAAGGCTTAAGACTGAACTGTGAAAATCTGAGGCCGGCTCTTTCGTTTATTCCACTGAGGTCGGCACGATTAAGGGTCTTCATTTGATATACACTCTTAAAAATAAAGGTGCTACAAAAGGTTCCTTGAGTGTAACGAACTGTAGGATCCAGTAATAGGGTTTTAAACCTTTAAAAGGTTCTTCACACTCACACACCTCTTAAACAAACAAGGTTTTTTTTATAGAACCTAAAGTGGTTCTTCTATGATGTCATTCAAAACATCCTTTGTAGCACCTTTATTTTTAAGAGTGTAGTTCTTACTGAAAGGAACTGATAAAGGTCCATGTTTTTGTCAATTATAATACACAAACATATTTATCTCACTTTTCATCTGAAATCAGGAGAGCTTCCATTCATCTGGAAAGGCTTTTTGTTTTAAATTTTGTGAAGCCGATGTGAGGTTTTGATTGTATGCAACCATGAGAACATCAGTGAGGTCAGACACTGATGTTGATGATTAGCTTTGGATCATTGATGCCACTCTTTTTTTAACCCAGTGGCACTGGATGGAGATGCAGTTCCACTTCTTCACAGACCAATGCAGGGGGGTCTTTATACACCTCTCACCCACATCTGACATTGTGTATGTGGACTATAGGTTCATGTGCAGCTGCTCAGGAGTGTCACGTTTCAATCTAATAAAAAACAGCAGTGTGAATAAAAGCCTACTGACCCAGTTGATTAAAATGACAGCCAACCTAAGAGTGAGCATTGAACAAGAGAGTATAATACCTGTGTGTGTGTGTGTGTGTGTGGTGTGTGGTGTGTGTGTGTGGTGTGTCTGTGTGTGTAATGAATTATTATTCTTTTATTTTATTTATTCATTTATTTTTGATAATGATATTATGAACTTGGTAACCATAAACTATGACAGCTATGACCACTCACCACCACTACTACTGCTCTCTCTCTCTCTCTCTCTCTCTCTCTCAGGAAATGGGCCAGAGAAGGGCAGGCAGGCTGCTAAGTGCTATGTTCACCTCACTAACCCCCTCCTGCTTCTGTACACCCATGGGAGAAGAGCACTGAGGACTGAGGAGAGAGGCCACTCAGCTCTACACAATCCCAAAGTGCTCAGGTACACAGCCACCTGCAACTTTTTCACTCATTCAAAACACAAACCAAAACAAAACAAACCCCCCAAAAAAAACCCATCTACTGAAACAATTGGATTAAAGTTCATTACAATATTCTAGAACAGCTACAGCCACAACAACAATTGCAGCAGCTAATTTGGCATTAATTCAGCAAGTGTGGGCTCTAGTGTTTGTGAACCTTTAAAAGATTCCCGCTTTGTTTCACCTGGCTGTAAGTCACGATGATACACTGTAAGGCTTTGGGACACCTACTCATTCAACATTTCTTCAAGTTTAAGTTTATCCTCTTTGCAGAAGTTACTGTTCTGACTGTTTAGACTAAACACTGCTGTGAGGATTTAATGGCGTTCAGCCAGCGGAACTCTAGTAAGGTCAGGTACTGATGTTGAGTCATTAGTTCTGGATCACAAAACCCACTCCAACTCATTCCAGCGTGCTTGGATAGAGTCCCTACAGAAAGCACAGTTCAATGGCTCCACAGCCCATTGCAGGGGGGCTTTATACACTTCTATCCGATCGCGGACACTGAGGATGTGCATTTGAACGTATGTATCCCAATTGGGGGCACCTTACATCAGCTTATTGGAGTTAGAACATAAGAGTACTAATAAAGGCAGTCTACAAAATGATAACTACAAGTACACAAGAACAGGAACCATCACCAGAAACGCTGCTGTTGACTAAAGTGCGCTCTTTCATCATTAGACAAAAAGTCTAATAACTGTTTTGATCCTTTTCCTCCGGTGCTTGCTTCGTGCTTCTGACACTGACTAAATTCAGCATGAAAGTTCGCTTATTAGCACTTGTGTCTTCAGTTCGCAGTGTGAGCAGCAGAAGCGCTGCTATAGAATTAGAATGAGCTGTCAGGAATTCTTTGATTGATGCACCCTTATGTTACATGTTATCTACGGTTTAGATACCAGCAAATTAGTGCTTAACATTGAACCGAGAGGAAATAACAGCGTGCACGTACACACCTACTCACGCGTGCACGCATGTGTTTGTGCTCACACACAAACTCATTTATCTTAAGCTGAGAGCAAGGTTAATTGGTCTCTAGTAATTATGTTAATTGTGGATTCTCTGAATGGCAGAAGTTTCCAGATGGTGGGACAGCTCCAGTAGGATAACAGCTACTCTGGGGTCACAGTGTAAGATTAGGAAGAGGACTTAAATTAGGCATATACTGTCTGCTGTTTTGACACACACACACACACACACATACACACGAACAAATGCACGAGCATGCACACACACACACACATATCTTTGTTTTAATACAGTGTTAGGACCTGACAATATACAATACATACTGCACGTCCAGAAGTTAGTAGACACCCCTCACAAAAACTGAACTCTGCTCTTTTAGGGTTCAGTTTTTAACCATTTAATACATCTGGGATGAGTTGGACTAGTGTCTGTGATTCGTTAATCATTCAACATCCCTGATCTCACTAGTCTTCCTTTGGCTGAATGTCATCAAAGCATTAGGAAATGTCAAAACATCTAGCGCAAAGCCGTCCCAGACGAGTACATAGTACCTTTAAATATCGTTAATTTCAGAGAAATTAAGTAAGTGAGAAGCGCAGCTATCTGAGTTGAATTAAAAGCATCTAAAAACACGTATAAATAAATAGATAAATAAATAAATAAATAATAAAAAAAATAATAAATAAAACAGTGCTTTGATGTGTGAGTGTGAGGGAGCCCAGTGTTTACACTTACCATTCAATACCTGTTTGAGCTCATTAGTTGTGTATTGAATTAAATCAGTGCTGCTGCTGGAATTACTGTAATGTTATATAATGTTGCACAGTGTGTATTTTGGTTGGTGTAGTTCATAATAAACCTCCAACAGACTTGGTTTTGGCTGCACATGGGCTGCCATCATAGGAGCCAATGCCAGTAAGAGTCCCTGGGCAACACTCCTAATGCTATATTTACATAATAAAGAATATGAATTGCCCTGGATGAGAGCGAAGAAATTGAAACTTAAACACATTAAAGTTAATTAGGAAAACAACTGGTGAATTTCAAACAGCTCTCACTCACACAGTTCCAGGGTTCTGGGGTTGTGTGCTTGAAACCCACCTCGGGTCACTTCCTTTGAGGAGTATGGTGTGTTCTCCCTGTGCCTGCGTGGGTTTCCTAAACCTAAACCAGTTGTGCTCTCTAGGACTCCTGGCCTCAGATGGTGGGGGTATTTCTTGATAATAAAACCTGTTATCTTTTGTAAGCTTAAAGAAATGAATCATACAGCAGTGCAGGGCCTTTGCTGGTGCTCACAATGAAAGTGAGGCCTGTTTATCTCTGGTTTTGGTTCCAAAAAAATAGGAAAACAAACCAACATACACACGCACACATGCAGAAACATACTCGAATCGATTCGCCACCTCCTTGTCATCTTTATTTTCTTGCAAAACGCAGCACAATAAAAAAGCCCTCAGTCCATCAACTCGTTCGTCAATCTCACTTCCGTGCCTGTCCCCTGTAATACGGCTCCCACACGCGCGGCGGGTTCTAACCGGCGTCTGAGTGTGTATCAGCAAGCGTCAGATCCGCAAACACTCGCTGAGCGTCTCCCCGGAGAGGCCGCCGGTGACAGCTGGGTGGACAGGTTGGCAGCTCGCTGTCACAGTCTATAGATCAGTCTGAGAGAGAGGGAGGCACACACACCTAAAGCCAATAACACACACAGCACCTGACCTCAGATCGGTTTCTAACGGAGGGTGGGCGGGGATGAGGCGCTGAGGCCAACCTGCCGCGACCCCCCGCAGTCTATTAAATCAATGCCGTTGCTCGGGATTTAAAAAAAAAAACACACTTTGAAGTTGTGGAGAGGAGTGTGGGGACGAGGCTGGAGATGCAGCAGAGCGGAGGGGCCTTGGGCTTCAGTGGATCCTCAAGGGCTGTTTGTTTAAGCGGTTCTGCTTGATCCTTTCGGTTAGGCTTTAATGAGAGGGCGTGTGTGAGACGGGGAAAGGGCTGTTGTGTACTACGTCTGTCTGAAAGTTTGTAGACATTTCTTCTAATGAATGAGTTCTGCCCCTTTGTCCATTCTACCCACACACAATGCTGAGCGGGGTACAAGGTCCACAGGCATTGGGCCATGGGCAGCGGAACTTTATTGGAGCACAATCAAATAGGGTGAGGAGAGAGTGGCATTGGAGAGAGTGGATTCAGAAGTAATCACACAACACCAGAACCTGACATGGCTAATGCTTCTGTTTTGATTTCAAAAGAAACATGAGGCAAGGCTTGTTCAGTAATGTAGCTGTGTAGGAATGTGTACTGCTTTTTGATCAAGGACGTTGCCCCTCATTTTCGATAACCTTTTTTTTTTTTCAAATATTATTGATTCTCTACCGTTCAACAATAGAAATACTTTTCCTTTTTAAAGAGATTTCAGCTTTACCCAAGGCCGTTTCTGAACATTCAGCAGCCCAGTGGCGAGTGGTCAGCTTGTAGGACCACCCATCCGCCCAGTGCCTAATTATATTTTCCACATTTACCACCTGCTTCAGCTAATCTGTTTTAAATTAAGTCAGGTGCAAGTTTAACAAATTCTGCAATAGCTGGAGTGCAGAGAGAATTCAGAAACAAAGCCTTGTGTTCTTCTTACTCTTCGCTTTTAGCCGAGACATCAATTATGGTGTTATGTTAATTTTTTATTATATTTATATTTACATAATATATTTACTATTATTTACCCCGCTGTCATATTTATATCATTAATATCACAATTATTATGTGATCAGTTTATGCTGTGTTGCACTATGAGCAATTCTGACAATTAGAGGCTAGATATGTTTCAGAATCAAATAATCTCTCCCTCCAATATCTGATCAAGCATGTTTTCCTGATACTGGAAATCAGATATGTACCATCTGTAGTAAATACATACCGGAAGCTGGTTTCTGTATCACATTTTCTAATATCTCTGTGTACAAACGAGACACTTCTAAGGCTTCAGAGAGAACGCATTTTCCACATCAATCAGATAAGGAGCTTTACATGCTTCCTTATTGTCCTTTGGCCAGAGTTTGCTTAACAGAGCTCTGGTGGCCTGAGTGACAGCGACTGTGTTTCGTCCCTAAGAGTGCCCATTAAGCCTTAATCCAGTTCAGAGAACAAACACGCACACACACCCTCACATTCTCTCTCTTTCTCTCTCTCTCTCTCTCTCTCTCTCTCTCCTGCCCTGAGGGATAGCATGAGTAGCTCTGGGTTTTCCTCTGGTGCTCCTCTCTCACACACAAGATAAAGACAGTGAATTTAACACACAAAAGGCACTATTACCAGTAAGAGAGAGAGAGAGAGGGAGAGAGAGAGAGAGAGAGAGAGAAATGGTGGCATTATGGAACATTTAAAAGCTTTTAACCTATAATGCATCTACAATCGTGTAAACGTGTAAAATATTTCAGAAAGAACAGGGTTGTGGGGGCCTCAAAGTTTGTGATAGTGAACACACACAGAATTATAACAGTATAAAGCAACAAGGAAACACACTCAAACACACACAACAACTGATACACGTTGAGAACTCGTGAGAGAATGCCTGGAGTGAAAGCTTTTTAAAATATGGCCCTTTTTCACACTCTTTTTTGGCATACACATGCTGCAGCAAACTTCCCACAGACAAATTGAATTAAAATTCACATACATTTACAACATGCCCTAGATGGGCAAGGCTCCCCAGCAAGCAGTAAATACTATACCTACTATCTGATCACAACCGTATCTAACACACACTCATCTACTGAGCCAGCACAGCAGTGACTCTACCACACTCACAGAAATACAGAGACCTTAAACCTAACTCTACATACACCTACATGGACTGAAAATGGACTTAAGCATTTCTGATGGGACAGGATCTATATAGTATCTGCACCTACTCAGTGTCTGGGTGCGGAGTGGGATATATAACGATATATTGTTGATAATGTCATAAATTGCAAGGATGCATGATAAGAAAAGGTTAATATGGAAGCAGCAGAGTTATGCTCCAGTCACTTAAGTACCTAAAAATGTAATAACATAATAATGCATGCTTGTTTACGCCAAAACTGTGGCTAATAATAGTTAGCTAATATACTCCTCATTGACCAGTTGTCTATAAAGAGAATCAGAGAATCAGAAGTCAGTGTATCTCTAATAAGTGGCTTTACAATATGTGTTCGTTAAATGCACCTAGAACAACCACATGTATCATAAAAAGACATATTAATAGTAAATTAGCGAGAGCTGAAGCAAAAGCCGGTGTCTACAACATCAATGTCACAGCAATTTGTGACAAAACATGTTTTGCATTTTATGGAATCCAAGTGTGCAAGCCTCAGAAAGCTAACTGCCATTTCACCCACTGTAAATCTAATTCACAACATTAAAGTAAGACAAAGCTTCTAAGGCTCTACAGGGGCATCTAGCCTCTAAGAAGGAGGTGTGTGAGGCACAGCAGAGAAATAGGCTTTGACTTACGGGACAGGGAGTGTCCTCCTTTGGGCAGATAATCAAACAGCAGGGGGTTTTCTTCGCTTAATATTTCGGCCCCCAGAGACAGCAAGCTGTTCTTGCTCATTAGCGCCGCCCTCAGGTTGGCCACGGAGCTGCCTCGTTCCTGCCCCCTGCCCCCGGCCTCTTCCCTCTCGCCGGCTAGCGACGAGCTCATGAAGCCCGTCTCCCCGGCCTCTTCCTGTTTCACGAAAAAGTCCATCCGCTCACCTCGGCTGTCCGAACCAGGCTCGGCCTCATCTGCACCTACGAGAGCAGAGATAGTGCAGTGAGTGTGGTGCAGTGAAAGAAACACAAGTTACACAAAAGAGACTGGGGCTTAATGGAACCAACAGAATATAAAGAAGTGGTGCGTCCAATTATCAAACCATTTTACCCCACTTTAACTGTAGTTTTTTAGATTCAGAGAAAAATATTGCACTGTAATTTTGCCCCATATCGCCCCGGCCTTAGAAAAATACCTAGAAAGAGAAAAGCTGTTTTGTTTTATCACTTAAAAGTTATACTTTTGTCATGATGAGGAAAATTACAGCTCAGAGAGACATCTATATTTCTGTGTTCGCCTTGGCGTCTGTAACTAAGCATCTGCATAGACTTCAGTTGAAGCTAAAAATAAGAAAAAAAAACCCTAAAGCCTCAAAATAAATCATCAAATGGATCAAAAGCAATACTTGATCATTACTGCTATCTAATCTGTCCTTCAGAAAAAAATTGCTCCTCCTTCTATGAAATAAAGGCCTGAGCCACAAAAAAAGTCACGCACACACACACACACACACACGCACAGACTCACGCAGCACCCATCACAACATCTCCTCCTTCGTCTAGGAGACAAGGACGTGTGTGTGGATGGAAGGAGCCTTACACAGCAGTGAAAATGACAAGGCAAAAGAAAAGTGGGGGGGGGAAAAACACGGCAGGAAAGAGAAAAAACAACAGCGTTTAGCGAGTGCGAGAAAGGAGGCCTGTTTAGACTGCACTGACAGTCCAAAGCAGAGGGGCTGTTCAAAACAGCTGTCACGCCGTTCCACAGTGACTTTAGATCAGCGGCGAGCTCAAAGCTTCTGGCTTGACAGGCCGGCCCGGAAAACCAAATCAGAACCAACTAAACCTGCACAGCTCTACACCCTCCAGCAGCCAATTATAGCTTAAAGACGGACCATAATAACATAAAGGCTAACTCACATTCATATACAAATCTCCACACTCACATATCCTCAACACACACACACACAAGAACTCGAGTCCCCCCCTGAGATACGAAGCATGGTGTGTGTTTACACTGTATTCCCTGGAGCTTGGGTGACAAGAGACAAGTGTGTGGCTCTAGAATGAGCAGTGAAGTATGAGAAGTACAAACGGACTCCTTGTGTACACTGTGCCAAACACACACACACACACACATACACTCATTGACTTGAGCACACAAACACATACAGTACTGTATGTCAGCTATAAGAACTGCAGGATTTGGTCCATTTCAGGTACAAGGGTCTGTGAAGGGTGTGCAAAGGTTTGTTACAGGGAATTCCAGCAATTTCTAAAATATATCAATGTATTTCTGTATAATTCTGTATGATCAATCACTGAGAGGGATCATTCAAAGTGGTCTGACGTGAAATGTGGCATTGTAGGGAAATGCGTAGTCTGAATTGTTCACAGTAGTGATGAAAGGAAGCAGAAATCCCTCATACAAAGTCACAGCATGAAATGATTACGAATACATTGCCTGGAGATTTTGTTTTATGCTAGTTTTTAGAAAAGCTTTGAGTCTAATATATATATATATATATATTTAAAAGCCTTTTATGGAAAGATATCTGCAAGGCATTTCAAAACAAAACAGCAGCCAAATGAGACTTATATTGTTTTAGATTTTGTTAGACAGGTGTTACCTATAAAACACATGGGATTTCACTGGTTGTGTCGGATGACGTATGTTCACTGTAGACACCATCACACTCATAAAATGGTGGCACACAGTTAACAAGAAGGACAAATCATCATAGTATTATCATATACGCTGCAATTCATTTCACGTGAAACAACTCTGAATGACTATATTTCCTTCTCAATGAAAAAAAATTATAAATTAACTGTTACAAGTCTGTGGAATCCCCCTTTGTGGAGACACAGAGTCTAACTGGAATCTAAACAGCAGCATTTCTTCCTCAAAATTAAGCCTAGCCTCATGACTTGCACACAAACCCCAAGTGCCAAAGACCATCAAATATGCAATTGAGGCAATTGATATTAAAGGAGTACACCACAGTTTCTTGGCCTAATCTGTTGCATCTCTGTTGTGTGGCTGTTTACCTCAGGCAGTCATTTTGGTGGGTTTCCCTTGTACTTAGAAAAGAGCTGGAAACTTGTTCACTTGAAAGAGACTCATAACAGAATACAGTGGGCAGTTGCTGAATTTATTTTACAAACATTTATGCAAAGCACACATTTCAGTAAAACGCTGGGAAGAATCACAAGTCGATAATGTTTGAAGCTTCATATCCTCCATTGTATAATCACATATCGCAAGCATTTAGTTTGAAAATTCAGCAAATTCCCAACTCATATCTTGATATTTTTATATATTCTAAGATTAAGAGAAATGTTTAAAGTGTTGTAAATATCAAATATAAACAACATTGCTTGAAAATGCTGCCGTATCCCTTAAGTCTATTAGGATCAGGCAGATGATCATACACATGAGTACCTTTGTAACCTGAGGGGTCAAAATGGCTGTCCTTCCCTTACTTCTACAGTAAAACCCTGTAGAATAAGGGAAGTTTCACAGTTAACTACTACTTCTACTACTGCTGAACATGTTGGGCTTACAGATGAGTTGCTACACGTGTTACAGGTGACTTGATCTGATACTGATCAGCCTCAGAAAAGAGACATCAGCTTGTGTCAAACCTAGGGTGACCAGACGTCCTCTTTTACCCTGACATGTCCTCTTTTTTAGACTTTAAAAAATGTCCGGGCGGAATTTCACAAACGTCCGTGATTTTGTTTTTCTAGAGCTTACATAGAACTTCGAGAAGCGTTTTGTTCACAAACTAGTCCCGCCCTCCCCTACTCCGATTGGTTCGCTTGAGTGAGAAGGGGGCGTGGTGAAGTAGCCTAAAATCTTCTGATTGGACGGTCTGACTGTAGAGCTACCGTTATTGGTCGGTAACCTCTGTAAACATTTAATTGGTCAGTCTGCACGTCAGAGACGTGTCCACTTTTTCACCATCTCAGATCTGGTCACCCTAGTCAAACATCAAAAATCTTTGAGCAGAGAGTATGTGTGTGTGACCTGAAGTTTGAAGACACCTTCACAAATTCAGTTTTAGTTGTCAGAACCATATATATCTCAAGTGTTGTATTGGTACGAGTGGGAAACTCGCAGGGACTCCTTTGTACTGTAAAGTCTTACTGAGTACTTGTAACTGAACAAAGGTCTGTGATGTTTAGTTTCATTTCAGTGTTTCATTTCAGTGTTTAAATGTAAAAAGGATGTCATGTTAAACTTTCTAATCAGGTTTTTATACATTCTTGTCTTCAGGAGCTGTGCAGAATCTGATTAACCACCAAAATAATTAAGAAGGGACACTGGAAGCAAGATTCATAGTTTTTCACTAATTCAGTGAGAACCAGGCTTCAGTCAGTTGTTATGAATGGACTACAAAAGTGTCAGTTCTATACTAGGCCTCTTTACAGAAGGATTCACAGTTAAGCATGTCACAAGCTATTATATATATATATATCAATGTCTTCATGTAATAGTATCAGTTCACCACGGACTGTACAAGCGCATGATCTTTTATTTCAGATTCGTTATTTAAGATAACACTTTATTGATCCCAAAGAAAATTGCAACACGGATTTTTTTTTTTCAGTCTGAAGTCAGGTATATAACAGCACAGTGAGTAAAATAATTGTGCACACTTTGCTTTTCAGATCATCAGAGTGAGAAAACAAAGAAAGGGGAAAGAAGGAGTAGGGAAACGAGCAAAGAGGTCACACACAAACACACACGCACACATACAGAGGCAGGGAGAGTTAATTAAGGTGGTGGAGTGGGGGAGTTGGGCTGGGAGGGCGCAGGGGTTGGAAGAATTCATTAGAGAAAGTCCAGCCTTCATCTGTGGGCAGGGGGCACAAGAGTCAATCAATAAAATGGATCTTCCACTCCCAACACACACACACACACACACACACACAAGCACCCAGCAAACAGAGACTGAGCCTTTCACCCTCCGACCCTGATCCCCCTTTACTCATCTGCGCCCTGCAATGCTGCACTGACCCTTTGAACACATACTGACACACACACACACACACACACACTCACACACGCATTCAGATACCACCTACCTGCAGGCAAACCAAGATTTACTAATGCAGGACAATATTCACATGTTGTGATACATAATTTAGTGACAATAGAATATGTATGACAATCAATATTATATGCACGTCCATTTGCTCATAAGCAGGAATGAAGGTATAATCCCCACTGTTGACAATGCAAATGCCCAATTAGCACCATGGTGCATTACAAAAACAAACACATTAATAAATAATAGCTAATAATCTACTTAGAGCAAATTATCCAGTGTAAACTAAGCATGCCCATAGAATGAACTGGAAACAGGAGAAGTGCGCTGACTTTATTGTTTGATGGCAGATTTGGAAAGCCGGAGTCAATTAGAAATCTGTACAATTATGCGTTTCTTATGACCGTCCTTTGTTCGGGGGTATTATGGGCGAGCTTTTAAATGAGCAGTGGTTTAATTACCGTGTCACATTGCGTCACGTTACAATGGCGGCTTAAAGAACACTGGAGAGCATTGTTATATCTCTCCCTCATAAGAGAGGGGCTGAATAATTTTGATGCCTCCTTGCAAAGAAATTCTCAGTTTAATTTGGTTGCCATGGCAGCCAGGCACACTTGGCTTCAACATTTATGCTAAATAAAACACCCTTTTAAGAGTAGACACAAATAGGAGGACTCATGGTGAAGGCTTTGTGTGCCTGTGCATGTGTGTTTGTGTGTGTTTGTGTGTGTGTGTGTGCCCATGCGTGGGTGTACTCCAGTTTGGACATGAATCTGTATGTTGTGTGTTCCATGCGAGGGTCCGCAAGTGTGTATGTGTGAATAATACATGCAGAGGAGGGATGTATATGTCTATATGTGTTTGCACTGAATTTATGCATGTAATAAGTTTGTGTGTGTGTGCGTGTGTGTTATGTCCTTTGTGTGTATGTGTGACTAAGAGTGTTAATGCTTAATAGAGGGGTCTGCTCTTGTAGTGTCTATTACAAGCCAATAAAAGAGAAAAGGAGGGTGGCACTCAGCTGACACAGTTTGACCCCATGACCCTGAGGTCCAGGCAGCTGCAGTTCTGTCCAAATCCACTCCCCTTTTGAAACACTGGCTTTTGCTTTTTGTGCTACTGGGGCATCTCTTGATGCTGTGTCTCTGCTTCTTTAACCCTTTGATTTGCAGTCTTATTATTCGGCTAATAAAGGATTAGTCCAGCCTCCGTACACGGAGCTTTCACAGCATACATTTGATTAGAACGTAGAATAATTTCGCTGTGTTTTGCCGCACTTAGGAAAAGAAAAGGAAACCCACTGACTCAAAGCATGCTTTTATTAGAAATCAATGGGTAGCCGCCAAAGCAATATTATTGTCCAGGGCAATTTACCATATGCTATCGATGCAAAGATTAAACTGAAAAATGGTGGGATGTTCTTTTAATCTTAATTATGACAAGGACCCCAGCAATGCATGTCAGGAGCCTGTAGGGGGTCATTTAAATGTACAAACAGAGTCAAGACACTATCTAATAATCTCTAATTCTGAGACTTTTAGCGTATTTCACTATAAACATTAAGTTGATAAAATCCTCTAATAGCAATGACATAAAAGGTACACTGCAGATAAAACTAGAAACAGTTCGACAGATTTTTATGTTTCAGAATATTAAATATAGCCTGTTGGGGTCATTTGAGAAACCTTTGAGAATTCCTGTCTTAAAACTGAATTATTTACACAGTAGTAAAACAGGCCATTGATATCTGAGTTAGAATTAGAAAACAGGCCGTGGACATCAGGAGGATGATGTAAGTGGTCTCATCATTCCCTTCACACACACCCAGATTACACACACCAAGTCCACATACACACTGTCCGTCAAAAGCCAGGCGTGCGCTAGTTTTCCCACAGACTTAAATCTTTTCGTCGTCCATTTTCCGTGAATATTCTCATCAGAGTGATGAAATAAAACTGATATATAAAGTTCTTTCAATTTGTATGTGTGTGTGTGTGTGTGTGTGTCAGGTCTGTTTCCTTAAACAATTATGGTCATCGCAAAAGTATGCTGGGTGTCCCCAAACTTTTGAATGCAGAAAAACATAAGTGTGTGTGTTTTCACTGTGTACTTTTTGTACACGTCGAGGACAAATCTGACAGGCTGTAACCATTTGTTTTTAGGAAGCTGTGGCTAAGGCTAGGACAGGGTTTGGAGAGTTGTCATTTTATCCTTGTAATGGGGAACATTTCATTTCATGAGCAAGTTTTATTCGCAGGTTTCTTTTTTTTTTCTTTTTCTTGATTTGCTTTCTTTCAGAACACCACGTCCTTTCAGACCCACGTGCTGTCTTTTCCTCTCACGGTGGAAGATTGGAAACACGCAGCTGAGGATTAGTTTTGATTGGATGTGCATTATTTCCTCCTGTCTCTCCAAAATGAGAGCGTTATCTGACGGTGACACTCTCGTTGGTTAGTAGACGTCCTGTTATATTTAAACAGCAGTTATTCCCCTATCTTCCTTTCCTTAATTTCCCTTTTCTCGTGTAAGTGTGTTATCTTGTATCTAACCACTTTAATAATAATGTCCTGATGAATAACTTGTACTTGAAAGCCATTCGAACTGGAAATGACATAAAGAAGGGTGGGCTCTGGATTGTGTTAAATATCCTTTGACCTTAAATGCTGATAAGGTACAAAAACAATCATCCTGTTTGTCTGTGTGTGTGTGTGTGTGTGTGTGTGTGTGTGTGTGTGTGTGTGTGTGTGTCAGTCACTGTCCAGTGGCTACCGCAGGAGGGAGGGAAGGTCTGACTTGCCTCCTCAGCACGACAAAGTTAGAAAGAGTAAAAAGTAATTTCCAAGGGAAGAGGGGAGTGAGACACTGAAACAGCTGAAGAATTCAAAGGCAATTTAAAAGCAGTGTGGGAGAGGGGAATAAAAAAAAACACTGGGTGAAGAAAGAGGAGGGGAGGATGGAAAGTAAAAGAGAGGTTGTTATTCTTCTCTCTCTCTCTCTCTCTCTCTCTCTCTCTCTCTCTCTCTCTCTCTGTTGTTTTTAGGGACTAGCTGGGCCACAACCTTCCATGGAGTGAGATAGGGCGAGGGAGGGAGTGGGAGAATAAATCAAACAAACCCTGAAGGGTAGGAAGAAGGGAGGCAAGGAAAAAGGGAGGAAGAAGAGAGCGGGAGAGGAGAGGTGCGGGTAATGGCAGGGGCCAGGGGGGTGGTGAACGTGGGCGATGGAGAGGGCGAGAGGGCGAGAGAAGGGAGGGGGGGTGAAAGAGGTTTGGAGGATTGCAAGGCTCAAGGTAATCTGGGGAGTTAATGCAGCTTAGCTGAGAGAAAGAGAGAGAGAGAGAGAGAGAGAGAGAGAGAGAGAGACTGGCAGACACTACGAGACAGGAAGAGAGAGGGTGAATAAGGCAGAGAGAATGAAAGACAGTGAGTACGAGGGAACAAGAGAAAAAGGAAGGCCACAAAGTGAGAGAGGAGGAAGGAGAGACTCAGTGGGGTGTGTGTGTGTGTGTGTGTAGGGGGGTATGAGCTGGGGGAAAATGGAATGCTGGGTGGGGAAGGGAAGCAAACACGCAGGGCTTTGTGCTAAAAGCAGGCTGAGGGAGGGTGCGCCCGCCACTAAATCCACACAGCAGCCCAGAAATCAGGGTTTAAGGAGCATGTAACTGGGCTGGCCCTTTTATAGCCATCCACATGGATGGACAAACATCCACACACACAATAATTATGTTTTACTGTACTTCTTAGGGCTTACAAGGCTTCAGTCAGAACAACTTTAACCTCTCCTGATTTAAGTGACAAGTTTATACCCCTCCTGCCAAACACTTGACAGACATGAGGGCCTTAAATTCATGAGCCTCAAGGAATCTGGAGGTCAAGGCCTGAACAGTTTTCGCAAACATTGCCCAGAGCATCACACTGCCGCCGGCGGCTCGCCTTCTTCCCACAGAGCGTCCCGGTGCCATCTCTTCCCCAGGCCGCATAGATACACACGCAAGCGCCGCATACATTGTGTTAAAGAAAACACGGTTAATCAGAGCATGATCCTCACCCGCCCAGTGTAGGTGCTCTCGGCAGTGGACGCTCTGAACCGGTCGGTGGTTTCACAGCCTCATACGCCGCAAGCTACAAAGCACTGTGTGTTCTGTCATTGTTTTGTGCTATAGAAGCTCCTCTGTGGGATCTGACCAGACAGGACAGGCTTCGCTCCCTAAGCACATCATTAAGTCATGGGCAGCCATCACCCTGTTTTCCCTTGGACCACATTTGGTAGGCACTAACCAAGCTCCACCCCAGGAACGCTGCAGAAGACCTGCCGCTTGACCCAGTCGTCTAACCATATCGATATGGCCCTTGGCAAATTTGCTCATATCCTTATGTTCACCCATGGGTGCCACTGGAACAATATAACCACCCTCAGTTCAGTGTCAGCTGTTTATAATCATGTGGCCAATCACAAAAGGTAAAAATAGGATTTATCTTTTAAAACAGAAAATGACGTTTTGTGAGAGAAAAAAATGGTAATATATTTATAATTCATTTAATAATAATCATGTCAATTATAAAAATAATGATGGACAGGAGCCCTGGCCAAGGTGTCTGTCTGGAATCCAGTGATACCAGGTAGGCTGCAGAGTACAGACAGTGAAGGAATGATCTTCTTCTTACTGATAATAATAATATTAATAATAATAATAATAATAATAATGGTGTAACTGAGTGCAGCACATATGAAACACTCTAGATACTGCTCTAGATATTAATATTAATCATAGCATTTTACTAATATAAATGTACACATTCACACACACACACACACACACATCTCATTCCCTCCTTGAAATAATCAGAGATATGCTGTGAATGCCAATAATAAGAGAGTGAAAATAAAGAACAGTGCCAATTAGACTGTAAATGTTTGTGTGTGTGTGTGTGTGTGTGTGTGTATCTGTTGTGTCCCATGTCCCAGTCCTGTTCAGACCTACAGTATTCTGACTCATCATGTACTGTATCACGTCCCCTATATTTCCGTATCCTTGGCAACTTCTGCACCGAACAATAGAGAAGATGGAGGCCAGAGAGGAAAGAAAGAAAGAGAGAGAGAGAGAGAGAGAGAGAGAGAGAGAGAGAGAGAGAGAGAGAGAGAGAGAGAGAGAGGAATAATAATAAAAACAACGTAAAACCTTGTGTTGGAAAGAGTTAAGAGGATAAAGAGAGTGAGAGTGGTTAAAAGAGAAAGAAGGAAAAGACAGAGTGAGATCAAATAGAATATAGACAGAAGACAAGAAGAAGGAATAGAGAAAATGAGCGATTGAGAGAGGGAAATGGGGCGAGAGATGGAATATAGGGAACTAGAAAAATAGAACGATCACGACAAGAAGAAAAAGAGGAAAGTGTGTGTTCTTTGGGAAAGAAAAAAAACCTAAGAGGCGTCAAAAGACAAAATGAAGGAGAGACAGAGACAGAGAGGTGAAAAAGAGCGAGTGGGTTTAAGAGAAAGAAGAGAAGAATGGAAAGAAAAACAAAAAAAGGAAGAGAAAGTGAGTTAGACAAAGGGAGATTTAAAGAAAGACAAAGGGAGAGGGAGAGATAGAGAAAGAGGCTGCAATAAGCAGTGCTTTTTGTATCAGGAGAGAGCTGAGCCCCTGACATCTATACTACCTAAACACACACACACACACACACACACACACACAAGGACAACCAGCTGAGAGAAGAAAGGATGAAAGGAAGAATGGATGGCATATTATCTGATCCACCAGAACAGTTTCATCTTCTGTTTTTATCTTAGACCCTGGCAGGCCCAGTGACTTGTGCTTAAAGGGGTATCGGAGTCAAACTAACGTTCACAGGGAGTTAAAGCCCATACCCACCAGTTACACTCTCTCTCCCCATCAGCGGCTCTTGATCATTGGAGCTTAAAACCTCAGTGATTTAGACCTATTTCTGTAATCCCTGATACTGTTACGACGCAGAAACATGTCCCTCCCGCATGCAGGAGCGGGACCAGCCATTTGCTGCCATTTTATTTAGGAGCATTTCTTTCACAGCCTCACTCTGCTGAGTCCTGTCCTGTGAGGGAGAAAAAATGAACAGTGCCCATATTCCATGTTAAGGAACTGTCACATTAACAGCGATTTCACTACAGACATCTAGACACGAAGCCCGCAGCACCAAATGGTCAGCAGAGCGCCATGGCAACCAGATCTCATCACACTCCGAACCAGGTAAAAGAATTTCACACAGGAACACGGGCTGAGTTCCCTTACTGCGGCTTCACAAGAACAATGAACGCTGCCGAGTGTGTGTGTGTGTGTGTGTGTGTGTGTGTGTGTGTGTGTGTCCGTGCGCACACGTGCAATGCACCAGGCTCCCAATATAACTTTATACAAGGTTAATGTGACTGACATGAACTGATCTAGAAATGGAAGATAAGGAGGTTTAAGGTAGGAGGGAGGGCGGGAGGGAGGGAGGGAGGAGTGGAGGGGGAGAAGAGGGAAAGAGCGAGAGAGAGAGAGAGAGAAAGCAAGAGAGTGGCTGATAGAATGATATACAGAAAGACAAAAAATACGAGAGAGTTTGTGTGAAAAAGAGATATTAATAGATGAAGAAAGCGAGAGAGGGACATATAAAGAGCATGGAAGAAAGAAAGAGTACAAAGGAAAATGTTAAAGAGAGAAAGACAGACACAGAGAGAGAGAGAGAGAAAGAGGCATGGGGAAAGAATGTGAGGGAGATAGAAAAAGAGGGAGAGTTTCAGACAGCAAGAGAGAGAGAGAGAGAGAGAGAGAGAGAGAGAGAGAGAGAGAGAGACAGAGAGAGAGATAGAGAGAGGCAGATGAGTTTGAGCTTTTTATACCCACTTTGCCAGAGGAGAGACGGGCTGTTGAAATTAATTGCATACGATCAAATCAGCAGAACCTTCACAAATGAAGAAGCCTCAGCCTCCCCCCACACACACCCCCTACCTCTCCACACACACAGACCTCCCTAACATCAACCCCACCCTTACCACCCATCAGCCCAGAGCTCGTGTCAAACAGGAGTGATTATTCAAGCCTGCTGGCATGTCACTGCCCTGTCCTCCACTCTGAGACACAGTGTAATGATGTGGGGTCATAGATGTGTTATTATTATATTAGAGATTTAAGGCATTATCCAGAACAAATCACAATCCCAATAAAATAAATAAATAAATAAATAAACAGACAACTCTAATGTTAGGTGTCTTGCCCAAGTCTCTTACTGATGTAGCGTGGATTGCTCATGTGATCTGAACCCAGGTCTGCTACATGTTATACACTAAACCAGAGCTCTTCAAATCCAGAACATGGATTCAGGAACAAAGCTGGGATTCTAAAATGGCGGCCTGGTCTGACACTACAGCTGCGTTCCAGAGTCTAGGCTGTTGCTGAGCTTGGCTGCATATCTCAGTCAATACATTTCAGAAGGCTGTTCCAATGTGAAGCACCCTACGTTTGGAGCGATTTGAAGGACACAACAAATGAATCCATTGTGGCCCTCGGTTACCCACAAATCTCTGCGAACGTACGGCAGATTGGAGTAAATAAACAAGACACAGAAAAACAGACCTTCAGAGTTCATTTACCTTGTACAGTCTAAAATAACTAAATAAGTAAACTATTCGTCTCTATACAAGGGGTGGGCGATGTGGCGCAGGGTTTTATTTCAGAGTTTTTTGGCGATAACAATATTATTGGCAATATGAACAAGACTGAAAAATACTTGTATTAATTTCAAGAACACACTAATGCAACAAAATAAATGTTTTATTAATATGAATCATATTCAATTAAATATATATTTATTGCATTAAATTATGTTATTTATTAAAAAGATTTATTTTAATACAAATGTAACAGTTTCAAATTAAAGTTTTGCTTATTTTGTAAACAACAGTAATAAAATTACGTAGCATAAAAATCTACCACACAACCAAAGTGCATTAAATGTACTGTGTTCAATTAAACAGCAAAAAGGAAACAATTATACAAAAAGTAACTTTAAAGCTTCAGTAAATAACAAAACAAACACAGAATAGTTGCTGTGCTGAGTCATTATGAAAACAAGTCAGAATATCACGATTATCACGATACTGATTTTTTTTATCGTTTAAAAAAAATATGACGATATTATCACGAACCATACGATATGGCACAGACATACTATTAAATATTTGTATGTTATTTATTGAAATGGGTCAAAATGAAGTTGAGTGTTTAAATGTTGAAGTATTTAATATATTTTTTAAAATAGTATTGTTTTGCAGGATAATATTAATAAGCAAGTACAACTTATTTTAACTTACAGTCATGTTAGTGCTTCAAGGCAGATAAGACCTATTTCGGTGAAGGCACACCATTCCATTTGTGTGACTGGGTAACTAAGAACGAGTCTTCATAGGATGGCCCTACTGAGGGCACGTCCTACCTCGGCTGCAGCCTAGGCCTTGAAACGCAGCTTTTAGCTACAACTGCTAATGTACCCGACTGGCCAATTTAAAATCCTGGCCTGGAACCTGAATCTAAGGTCCAGATTTGAAGACCTCAGCACTAAACTATGCCAACCACTAAGTTATTTAACTACCTGTATGTTATAGGAAAACTGCATTAAATATTATAATAAAGGCCACATAACCTCTCTTACTGGTCTATACCATCCTAGTAGGTAGCTAAACAGCACATACTGTAAAAGGACTGGACAGGACTGAAAAATTGAACTCAGTAAGCAGATTTTGGTGTATTATGACAAAGTTAACCCTTTGACTCATTAGCCATAGCATTCACTGACTTTAGTTGAGAAATAAATGTAAGAAATACACACACACACCCAAAACACCCTCCATTACAATTACTTCATCATAGAGGAGTATCATCAATGCTTAGTTGATGACTAGATATAAAGACAGGGTTAGTGGGAGAGAGAGAGAGAGAGAGAGAGAGAGAGAGAGAGAGAGAGAAAGAGAGAGAAGGAAGCCATGAAACAGAGGGAGACTTGGAGATGTCAGGCTAGAGGAAAAGAAGAACCAAGGGAGAGGGGGAAAATAGCCTCAATTCTTCAGAAGAAAAAGAAAAAGAGATGGAAAAAAGTGATTCTTGTGAGAGAGAGGGGAGAGAGGGATGGGGGAGTAAACAGAGATGGACAGATGTGTACAGAGAGAGAGAGGAGCAAAGAGAGAGAGAGAGAGAGAGAGAGAGAGAAAGAGAGAGAGAGAGAGAGAGAGAGAGAGAGAGAGAGAGAGGGAGAGGGGGGCACAGGGAGAGAGAGAGAAGCGTGTGATAAAGAAAGGATAATTTGGGAGTAGAGAAGCTGCAGCTTCCTCAGGCCGAGTCAGGAATGCAGGCGGGCGGATCTGAATGTGTTCTGGGGGTGGTGTTTGTGTGTGTGTGTGTGTGTGTGTGCTGGTTTTTGTACAGAAACACACAGAAAAACTATCCTAACCTACTATGCTGGGATTAGGAAAAAGGCCTTGTGTGAATTTAAACCACAACTATATGTTTCACTTATTCATTTGAAAGAGTTCATCTATTTCTTTTAAGTATTATGGTTAAATTAAGGTTATTCATTGTTTTTACATATAGAAACAGACACATTAATTTGATGCCCTCTACTGTGTGTGTGTGTGTGTGTGTGTGTGTGTGTGTGTGTGTGTTTATGTATGTGTGTGTGTCTGTCCAACAGACCAGACAAGAATCCCTAACCCCCACAGATTCTGGAGCCACTTATCAGAAAAGGGGCCAGGGTGTCCCTCTCTCTCTCTCTCTCTCTCTCTCTCTCTCTGAGTGCTCCTCCCTGTCTTTCAGCCTCTTTCTCTCTTCACTATTCCTCTTCTCAGTTCTCCATTTCCTCGTGTGTTAGTGTCTCGCCTTCCCGCAAGGACTTGTGAGAGGAGAGGGGGAGTGAGACAGAGGTGTAGATAGAAAGAGAAGGAGGACAAATCCTTGAAAGCAGGCTTTGGCATTGAGGCAGATCAACTCTGCGAAGAGGAAGAGAAGATCACAAACTTGCCATAAGAATGTAACTTCATTCCTGCATCACCATTTCCTTCAACCTGTTTTGATCCTCAATTTTGCCCTCTTTCTTGCCTATACCAATGCATGTGAGACACTGGACACTGTCCTGCAGTGACACTGAGAGGTTTAAGAACTCCAGCAGCACAGCTGTGTCTGATCTACTCATACCAGTGCAACCCAAACTAACACACCACCACCACATCAGTGTAGACCATCACTGGAGACCAGAGAATTATCACCCACACCAGTAATATCTGCTCTGTGGACTGCAGTCTGTAACTGTAGAATTATAAAGTACATCTATATTGTATTTGAAGCTGATAAAATGGACAATGAGTGTAGAAACAATGGGGTGGCTTTAATGTTATGGCTGATCAGTGTACATCTGTGATGTTAACAAAACATCAGTACTCTTTTTAACAAATCTATTGATTGCACAAGCTAAACTGTTTCATCAGTGATTCCTGGTATTTCAGTCTTCTATCTTTTACTCGTTTGCATAACTGAGATGTGTCCTTCGCCAATAATTAATAACATCCAAATAAGCATCTGCTGAATGGACGAACACGCAAGTCTCCTCCTGAAAAGATTCAGTTTGTCTGTCTGCACTGCTGCACACGGAGAGCTTCATTACTGAATACATCCCTGAACTGAAGTGTGTTGGCCACCAGAACTGCACATGAGTGAGTGTATATGTGTGGGTTTGGCAGGTAGCTGGTGAGGGACGTCTCCTCCCAGGAGGGTCTGACTGTTTGGAGCCTCAAAAGCAAAAGAAACTGCCCACCTCAGGGGTGTCACCCTCTCTCTCCCTCTCTCTCTCTCTCTCTCTCTCTCTCTCTCTCTCTCTCTCTCTCTCTCGCTCTGCCACCACACAATGCCTCTGAGAGGGGGAACAGCCTGCCAGCTTCCTGCCATTTTCTCTGAAAAAGGAGGTTTGTGTTCGCCCCCACTGACAGGCCTCTCTTTTTTTCATACAGTCAGTCAAAAAAATATACTTCAGTGGAAGAGTATTCACAAAGAAAGCCACACCGCATTTTCTCATCTGTTTTTGTATGTGTCTGTGCTTTTAACATGTGTGTGTGTGTGCATGTGTGTGTGCATGTGTGTGTGTGTGTGTGTGTGAAACAGACGTTTAGGAACGCATATGTCAGTATGATGCACATGTCTAAGATACAGAAACTCACAAGGCCACTGTCTCATTCCCTCATACAACAGTTTGCCTCACACGCAAACACACTCACAGACACACACACACACACACACAAGTGCAAAACCAAAATTTCATTTTAGTAAGGGCTTAGATACTGCAACCAAAGAAAATTACCCACCAGGGTTTTTCGGTATTAAACACAACACACAATCACTTACCTCACAATGTTAGACACTTTCACAACTGACTACAGACCACACTGGGTAAAGTCTAAAAACCAGAGTCTGGCTTTTTATAACTGAACACTTTAATAACTGAAACTGAAGTGTTTGTGTCACTTTGTACGGTTCGGTGTTTTACAATGGACACACGGGGACTAGCAGAGATTCGTTACATTTCACATCACAATCAACAAACAAATAAACAAATGATTGTGATGTCATAATGCTTTCAGTTCTTGGCAGATTTTCTGTGGCTTGTTTTATTGTTCATAACAATGTAGGAATTATGTTGTACTGAAAGAAAAAAAGAAATATAATGCAATATAAATTTTGGCCATATCGTTCATCCCTAACTCCATGATATTAATATTAACACTATCTGGGACCTGGCATCCAAGAAGATTAGCCAAGGCCACCTTAAGTCTTCTACATAGCTATGATCTGTATACACGCACACAATTACATATACATATACAAAAATACAAACACACACAGTCACACATCCTCAAAATAGCAATACACATCTTTCCATTACGCCACACCGAAGACCACCTACTAAACAAAAGGATACATATGTGTCAAGTGGTTAATTCTGATGATCCACGACCCCTACTACTACCGACTCTCGCCCTGATCATACCACCTACACACTAACGCACAGACAGCTATGTCCCTGCAAATTCACCACACTGCTTCACCCACATGTAAAACATATTTTCAGACTTTCACAATACTTGCTCACTCAGAAGTATGTCGCATAGCTGAAAACTGGCCTTGGAGCTCAAGGGCAAAAACTCAGAGACCAAATATGTCTTTGCTGATGGACTACAATTGTGGAAATGAGATTTTTTTTTGCTCAAATTCAGACTTCACATTCATCATAAATGCTGTAGACAGAATGCATTTTTTATAAATAACAGGGCTTGAGTATGAATTCAGTCATGTTACAATGCACTGACTGTGGACACAGACCTTTCTGTAGAAAAGTATTACATAAAAAGGGTCGCTCTGTACCAGTTGAGCCTGAGGTCACCATGCCCAAAGCCAAGCTTCAGATAGCAGGGTATAATGTCCACCACACATTGCAATAGGGAGCAGGGGAACTGCATTCTCAGGAATGATGGAGCACCAATTGATACCTCTGGGATAAGTTGAAGTGGTGTTTGTGATCCAGAACTAGGCATCCAACATCAGTACCCGACCTCACAACTGCTCCTGTGGCTGAATGCCAGGAATGTTCCAACATCGAAGGTAAAGCTGTTACTGCAGAAAAGGGGAGACTGACTCCCTATTGATCACTATAATTGTTTTTCTGAGGTTTGAGAACTACCTCAGAGCAGGTATGATTTGGGTGGTGGATCATTCTCAGCGCTGCAGCTGACACTGACGTGGTGGTGGTGTGGTAGTGTGTGTTTTGTTGGTACGAGTGGATCAGACACATCAGTGCTGCTGGGGTTTTTAAAGCCATCAGTGTCACTGCTGGACTGAGAATAGTCCACCGACCAAAACCATCCAGCCTACAGCACCGTGTCCACGGATGAAGGACTAGAGTACGACCGACACACACTGCGCAGCGACATTTTGTTTGTTACAGTCTATGACTTTACATCTGCAAGGTGGACCAACGAGGTAGGAGTGTCTAACAGAGTGGACAGTGAATGGACGCAGTGTTTAACAACTCGAGGAGCACTGCTGTGTCTGATCCACTCATACTAGCAGATCAACCACCCACCTCATACCTGCTTTTTGGTGGTCCTGTGGGGGTCTGCCCAGTGAAATGGGGATTAAAAAGTAAGCAAAGGAGCAGGTGGACTACAGTGTGTAACTGTAGACCTACACAGTGCTCCCATATGGTCAGTGGAGCTAATAAAATGGACAATGAGTGTAGATACAAGTATGCGTACTTAATTCAGTGAGAGCTGAGTGTAAAGTACCAAAGTTTATAATAATAATGCTAAATAAGGTCATAACGTCAGTACGTTAAGCAACAGCGTGAGCAATAACATCATGTAACCTAGTTCGGAATAACCCAAAGAGCTGCCCTTTCTCATAACTTCCTCGTCGACACGTCATCATCCCCTCAATGCTCTTTCCCCTGCGCCTCCCTGAGGGGGCACATGAGGATGAAGGACACAGCCTCGTGGGAAGGGGAGTGGAGGAAAAGGGGAGCAAGGGAAATGGGGGAGAGAGAGAAAGAGAGATGGAGAGAGATATAGAGAGAGACAGAGAGAGGGAGCAATGGGTGTGGGGGGGTTAAAAAATACGGGAGGGCGTGTGCGCTTGACAGTGTGTGTGAGGAAGGGAGATTTTACCCTCCCACAAGGGTTGCGAGTGTATGTGTGTGACAGGGCCAAACTGACACACCCAGAGGGCAGTAGACCTCCACATCCTGCCTGCGGCGTCTGTTTGTCCTAACACCCTGCTGCCTCTTCCTCTTCTTCTCCTCCTCCTCCTCCTCCTCGTCTTCTTCTTCTTCTCCACTCTCTGTGCACTCTGCTGGAGGGGAGATGGCTCTGAGCTTCTCTTTTCGGGGTTTGGGGTGGGGGTGGGGGTTTGTCTCTAAAGAGCAGAAATCCCCCTTAAAACCAGAAGAGGAAGAACAAGCCACAGAGTAAAATAGAGCAGTAGCTCCCCGGGCAAAAAAACAAACAGCAGGGCGTTGCCTGGCCCTGAATGGGGAACTATGACCGTTTTGGTGGTATTCTAACCCCCTTCTCGCTCTCTCTCTCACACACACACACACACACGCACACACATGCACACACACGCACACACACGCACATATACCTCACCCTTCTCATCACTGCTCATTGCACGAAGAGGAAATAGCAAGCGCGGACTGTATGTGGGGCTTTGAACCTATTTGTACCTTCACACCACAGAGATCTCGGCAGATTTCAAAACTTTGTGATTGATACGGACTCTTGTTCTATTTAATTTAATCAACCAACGATATTTAACCAACCTCCCACCCCTTCCAAAAGAAACCTACTTTAAACCTGTCGCCCCGAGGAGCTCTGCCACATGCGTATCGCCATTGGCAACAGTAACACATCCACAGCTTTCTGTGTTTCTATCACTATATAAAATATGCATGAGGCTTCCGTTCCTGGTGGTTGGTTTAATCAATCCATTCATTTCCTGCTGCTTTTCTAGAACTTAAAAAAGATACGCGCATGCCCACCTGAATGTCTGTGTCCACAGCTGGTACACATTAAAATACCTGCGATCACTAACCATAAGGTGTGTGCACAGACTTCAGGACATAGAGTGTATCTGCAATTCCTGTTTGAAATGAGCTCATAAACATGGGAGCTGTACGGGTGGCTGGTTTTATTTGACAAATGATAGGAACGATATTAGTCAGGCCCTAGCACATACACAGGAACACAGAGAGACAGTCGGTAATGCAAAGGGATTATATGAGCACAAGTGGCCCCTCATCATCTCCTAGCTTTGTCCTAGCATCTCTCTCTCTCCCTCTCTCTCTCTGTTTCTTCAGTCCCATGCTGATTACTGAATGTGTAATACGGGTGTTATGGGCGCAGAAAAGCTCACTTAGTTAACAAGCCAAAGAGAGATGACAAGAAAAAAAAGAAAAAAGATAATTCTGGCAAAACAGGACTGACCCCATCGCGCTCCTTTTCCCCTGGTGATGAGCTCACACAGAGTGTAGCGGTGAGTGAATGGACCAAAATGCCCCCTAACTTCCGTCACGATTAAGCAGATTATCTTCTATTAGACAGCCCACCACCGCATTAAGTGGCCTGTCTAATTCCGTTTCGGTCAAACCATTCATCGCTTCTCAGCAAAGCCAGTTTAGTAGCAAACTTCTTCTTGAGAAAAACACAGAACACTTGGGTGTGGATGGAAGGCCTTTTCCTGGTCAAATGAAGAGGTCAGATAATTCCTCAGTAGCCTGTGCTGTGTGGCAGTGACAGAGAGAATGGTGAGCCAGGTTTGACACATGCTATCTCAACATTTTTGTGCCTCTTTGATTAGGTCCCAGCACTAAAATAATAAACGAAATAATTCCTATTGACCTACGGCCACATCATGAATCTCCCAAATTTCCAAATCTCCCATTTCCCAAATTTTGCCAAACTAACTACCCAGTTATTGGAACTTGTTGTTCCAATAAAAAATTTGCAAGAGAATGCAAACTCCACAGTTCTGTCACATCAGCTGAAAGACGTCTGTACACTGTGGGCTGAGAAAGGGGCTATTTTAGTGGGCTAAAGCTTAGTCTGGTGGGTGTGAAATTATTCTTATCGCTATTGTGAATGCACTTTAAATATTTTGTTAGAAATTAATGTCCGGGCCTAATTTGGTGTTGCCATATACACAGCACATGGATATTTGAGTGTTTCTGGTTGGCCTAGCCCCCTTACAGGCAAGTCAAAACTCAATTTCAAATTTGCACTCCTCCAAATTCACATTCAATTTAAAAACCATCAGTCATTCAGCTCTTGTTCATCTTGGGCCGGGGGTGGACTGTGATCCCTGGCCACACTGACTCCAGCAGGGCCCTGACCGGTGGAGCCAGGCACGGATGGAACACAGATCCACTGACATGGTGCAGGTGCAGGGTGGAGGAGCAGGATTGAGTTGCCAAGTCCTGTCTACCTCCCGTTTTTCCCCTTTCATCCCTCTATCCAGGCCAGGTAGCAGTGGCCGTATGGAGAAGGGGCAAGGGGTGATGACGTGTTGGAAAATGATGACACCACCACAGTTGTGGTCTTTGAATGAGGCACTGGCTCCCTGGCCTGAGACACTGAAGATCACACACTGCAGTGAGTGTGAGTGTGTGTGTGTGTGTGTGTGTGTGTGTGTGTGTGTATGTATATGTATATATATATATATATATCTAAATAGATATATATACACACCTATATCTCATAGGTGTGATGTGGTAAGTTTTTGTGGGGAAGGGGTAAAGGCAGGTGAGGAGTTTCATCAGCGCTTGCGGTAAACAAAGATAAAGCCTTAAGTGCCAGAGATAGAGAAGGGGAACTCCGTGAAGTGAAGACTGGATTTTTCTGGCCACAACGCTGCCTGTCGAGCTTACAATGTGAGAGGCAGAGAGACGGAGGTGGGAGGAGTGAAGAATTGGTGGACATGCTTTATAGAGCGGTAAAAGACAGAGGGAGAAAGAGCGAGAGTGAGAGAGAGGGAGAGAGAGAGAGAGAGAGAGAGAGAGAGAGAGAGAGAGAGAGAACGAGAGGAGGCAGAGAATGGTAAAAGAGGGAGGTGGAACACAAAAAAGTCTTTCTGGCAGATCGACATGACAACTTTGCCCAGAACAAACAAGCATTCAGCCCCATTCAGGGGATAACACAAAAAACTGTGGGGCTGAGCCGACATGGGGGTAGAGAAAGGGGAGAAAGAGAGAGAGTGAGAGACAGAGTTAGTTACAAACAGAGATGGAGACAAAGGAAGACAGTGAGGGAGGCCTTAGAAGGTCATTTTTGTGGGATGATGACTCCAAAATAACCTCTTTTTTCATCAAGATGGAGAGCCAGAACAGAGAGAGAGTTTTAAAAGGTAGAATTAGGCAGTGAATACATAAAGAATTAAGAACTAAAATATCCATAATATGAAGAAAGAAAGAAGAACGAAGAAACAGAAAGTAATTCAATCAAATGGATAGATAATGATTAGGCACTGAACGTTTGAAAAAGGAAAAATAAAACTATCAAAAGGAATGAAAATGAAGAAAGATAAGCCCATAACGGATGGAGTAAGAGAGAGAGAGTCTGATAGAGAGGGGAAAGGCAGGAAGGAAGAGTTAATGAAAAGGAAAAACAAACAAAAGGAGAAGCGAGATGTGCTGTGGATAAAGAGGGAAAAAAGTCCATGTACGCAGAGGGTTAAAACTTAAGTCCAACTTCTGAAATATTCAATCTATTTTGGTTTTAATGGAGAGGGAGTATATTAGAAGGTAATATGAAAGTAGATTATTAAACCGGGAGAAAGCAGAGAGGGTAAAAAAAAAAATTCCAAAGGTGAAAGGGGCGAGGGGGGTTGAGCGATGTTGGCGGTGTTTTAAATATTAAACCTATTTCAAGTTTAATGAGGTGTAAATACTATGGGGAGAATGGAGAGGAGAGGGGGTGAAAGGGGGCTCACTCTCATTATTGCACACTCTCACCTTTTACACTGCAGAGACTGAGGGAGGGAAGGAAAGGAAAGAGTGAAGAAAAACACCAGTACAGTACGATAGCGAAGGCACGGATACGGGAGATTTCAGACATTTTATTGGCTGAAGGTACAAACAAACGCACACATACATACACATTTGCACACACAAACACACTCTTTGTGGAGTTTACAAACAGGAGGCATCTTGCTGTGACAGCGTGTGCTGGGAAATGATGCTGGAAATATCACGTTAAACAATCTGAGACTGGCACACGAGCAGCTGAGAGCAGACATCACATCGTGCTGGCTGCTGCGCATTCGTTTCTTCTCACTGTCCATTCATCAAAACACGAAAATAACAAATAACTTTTTTTTCAGACGCATTAAACTCTTCATATGTCTGATTTACACTCCGTTAAATGGCATTTTACAACCGGGACACAGAGCTTTGTTTACATCTTAATAGAATCAAGAAGATATCAGTGGCATTGCCAGATGTGCCAAGAGGAAGCACACAGTGGCCAGCTTTTAAATCTACAGTCTTTAAGATAAAACAGATAAATGCTTCTATTATCTCACTGTGCTCAATGCCATGCGTCAGCTACAGTGAAGTCATTGTGATCACTATATGATCCAAAACTAAGCAGCCAACATCAGTACCTGACCTCGCCGAGGCTCCTGTGGCTGAATGCAGTCTCCCCCTCACAGCCCCATTTTACAACAGTTAGCCCTAACCTGCCATTTTGACTAGGGGTAGGGTGTCTGACTTCTTGTTGGGATAGAGGAGTAGGGCAAAGTGTTAGGGCGATCTGACGTTTCAAACGGATATTGTAGAGGTACACTCCAAACAAAGTGTTAGGAATCTGTAGCTAATTAGTACATTTCCAGTTCCACCTTAAATTATGATGCATTTACATTGTGGCACCTGATGCTACTTCAGTATTTAAGGTGGAACTGGAAGGTTAGAATAAAAACTTCAGAATACGAAGCTGAATTTAGATCATATCACAGAAAAGGTAGGAGTGGCCAGTAATGTACCATTGTCAAATGCTCCTCTGAAGACTTGGTACGTTGTGAATGGGTGTTGTAAATGTATCTAAATTCCAGCAGAGAGGTTCCTGTAGTTCACTGCTCCTCTGATATCACTGTGAACTGGAAGAGCTGCCTACTGATGGCGTATCAGACCCTTGAAGGTTTGTCCCATTTAGTAGGGGAAGATTTTAACCACTCCACATTGTAAGTCAGTTCCAACGAAAAAGGTGACACTCAGAAATGAGGGGTAGGGGTCTAAACAAGACATAGCCTTGTCAGAAGAGTAGAAGATATTACTGCAGCAAAGAGGGAGAAACCATATATTAATGACTTTCAATGATATAAATGTGATGGACTGGTAAACACAAATATAAGCCACATAATGTGAATAAACTCAGTTGTAAAAGAGTTTTCCTTTGTTTCCTCTCTCCTCTGTTCCACAGAAGGATCTACTACTGAACCTTTCATAGTTGCTCTTTATTTCCATAATGCCTCAAAACATCAACGGCCGAACAATGACACTCTATTCCATACAAATAATTTTAATAATTCAGTTTGTGTGTGTGTGTGTGTGCGCATAAGATTTACTCTCCTGTTTTTGTTTTTTTAAATCTTCTTACATTTCAGTGGAAGTCAATGTAAAAATATGTGATTTCAAGTCATTTTGGAGCATTGCTATTGGTCCATTCATCATGAAATTTGAGTGTGAAGGACAGGTGCTGTGTTTGAATGAATGTAGTAAAATACACACATTTTTTTTATTTGACAGCGATGATATATGTGTATGTGTATTGGTTGTTTGTGTATTTTGTTTGCGTGTGTGTGTGTGTGTGCATGCACACGCATGCTACTATGTGTGTTTGCATATGCTATTTGGCGAGTGCGGATCAGCACAGTTGTCCAACAGGTCCTGTCACTGCCACAGATCCAAATGGTTCTGGGAGTGCGGGTTAAAATCCTGCATCAGTCCAAGGTCTCTAAGTAGTGTTCTCCCTGTATCTGCATGGGTTTCTTCAGGGTGCTTCAGTTTCTTCCCATAAACCAAAAACACATGCTGGTAAACTGAGTGGCTGTGTATTACTGCCTATATGTTTACAATTCATCACACACAAACACACACACACACACACACACACACACACACACGCATACGCACAAACTCACACCTGCACAGCAAAACCCCAAAAACCCGGGGCTTGGACACACACAGCTGCAGAGCTGTAGAAAAAAACCCACAGGAACCATCTTGAAACCAAAAATGAATGGTGAAAAATAAACCAGAATGCTGCTATAGATATCACTATAAAGACAAATGTAGCCTTTAAAAAACACGCATGCTCTCTGTTGTGGTAGCTGGATTTATTCAGCACTATTTTGCGATTCTTGTGTCATATGAGCAGTGGAATGGAAAAGGGGAAGGACAGGTTAAGTATAGTTTCTGCTCTGATGCTAGCGATATCATAACACTATCTAAAAGAGAATGCGTGTGACAGGGACATATCCTGAACAGACGCAAAAGAAAAAATTAAATATAAAAATCCCCATGAGCACAAACAAAAGGTCAGTGAGTGGGTCCATAGCAAACCACAGAAAGCCCCACCACTGCACCCTCAACTTACCTACAGCAAACACCATTTATAAAATTAAATATTAGTGTTTCTACCAACGATTATTATAGCTGTCGGGTCAAAAATCATCTGGAGAAGAAGAGAAGGATAAGCTGAATGTACATTTTTAAATGTAATATCATTTTTAGTCATTTCTAATGGCAGACTTGACCTTGTGACAAAGTGTAAAGTGTTTAAATTTAAATGTACAAAAATAATATAAGTAAACCACAAAAATGGAGATACACTTGCTCTAATGGTAATCTCCACTGACATAAAAAATTTTTTTGTAATTTTGTTGTAGAATTGTTAGACAGATACAACAAAATCATATTTTCCTTCATTTAAAACAATATTCAATTTTGAAATGAACAGAAATACCCAATGGCACATACACATTTAGTTCTTTTTTGTTTATTATTCTTTAAAATTTTTTAAATCAATAATTTGTGTCTGCACGGAACAGAACAGATGAGTTGTGGTATAATCATTGTTAATTTAACAAATGTTTTAAAAAAGATGTGTACAGTGCTGGTTTACAGATTTATTATAGCAATATTACTGTGAACACTTTAATTTTAAGGTAATATTCATTCATTGTCTGCAACCGCTTATCCAGTCCAGGGTCACGGTGGGTCTGGAGCCTACCCAGAGTCACTGGGCGCGAGGCGAGAACACACCCTGGAGGGGGCGCCAGTCCTTCACAGGGCGAAACACACTCACACATTCACTCACACACTCACACCTAGGGACACTTCGAGTCGCCAATCCACCTACCAACTTGTGTTTTTGGACCGGAGCACACGGAGAATACCTACGCGGACACAGGGAGAACACACTAAACGTGCCGCACACAGGGAATGTTTGATTTTCTTAATTTCAGCATAAAAATGATTAACCCTTGTATTGTCTTGTATGAGACATATTTGGGGACTTAAAAACAATTCAGAAATAAACTTTTGCTTCATAAACCATTATATATATAGATATATAAGCAATCTATAAATATAAGTAATATAATAGTATATAGGATTATATGGTACTTTCAACTGCTATGTGATTAAGCAATATTCACTGCACAGTGTACAATGATGCATATTTTTTGGAAAAGGTCATGCATTAGAGGTAACCACGCATTTACCATTATCAATGTTCCTTATAAAGCTCAGAAGGCATGTGTAAGTTCACTGTAAGTTCTGGAGAGTTAAAAATGTATCTGTGTGGCTGTCATTGTGCGCCTGATTACTATAACCACTGTAAAAGTAAGCGGAGTTGGTACATTTCTTTTCAATGAGCCATTTCATATCACAACATTGTGAATGACTACATCTCACAGCAACGACTACACTATCTAAAAAAATCAGTGGAATTCCCCTTTAAGAGCTAACATGGCAGTGCTGGGAGGGATCTGGTGATGCAGTTAAATGTGTGGGTTTAAGTCTGAGGCAAGAGAGTAGAGGGTTGCCCAACACAAGGGCCTGGCTTTCTATGGAAGACTGTGTTAAGTGTCCATTATTCGCACACACACACAGACACACACACGCACACACACACGCACACACACACACACGCACACACATACGCACACACACACGCACACTCTCTGTTTCGCACACACAAAGACCCAAATAATAACTGCCAATGTCCCTCATATAGCCTCTCCTAATTGCATGCGTTTTCTAAACAGCTGTGGACAGGAGCAGTAAACTAAAAATCCACATTCTTAAAAGAATTGTGGCTACAAGTGTGTAGACACTTGTTCATCCAGCACTTTGTCTGTAACAAAGGTATTTAGCTGTATTCACAGTGGTAACATTATCTACCTGTCTAGGAAGGTTTTAGACCACAAATGGATCACTTCTGTGAGGATTTGATGAAGTCCAGTCATGAGAGCATTAGTGCAGTCATGTATTGAATATGGATAATTAGTTCTGGATCGCAAACACCACTCTGACTCATCCCAGAGGTATTGAATAGAGCTCCATCACTCCAGAGAATGCTGTTCTATTGATCCGCAGCCCAATGCCTGTGGGCTTTTTACCCCTCTAGCCAACACCTGACATAGAGCATGGTAACTTGTGCAGCTGCTCAAAAGCATTGTTTTATTTCATGCTTCTCTATGGAGATTATACACTCTGTGCATGCACTTGAATGTCGGTGTCCCCCCTGGCAGTATACATGCTCAGTCGGATGGTGAATTTATGTCTTCATATCCATAGATATTCACTTGACAGGACAGCCTTGGTATTTGTTAGTAACATGCTCGGCTAGAGGCTTCCGAAACGGACTCGATCCTTTCAAAAGACGCAAGACTTAAACACCCAATGGAAGTTAAATCTCTAAAATAGTAGTATGCAAATCAGGTCAAACCCATTATCTCGTTTAATTCGGGATTAACTTAATGTGTAATCTGCATTGTGAGGAGGTCATTCAGCTGATAGTGTTCAAATGGACATATGGACAAACAGTATCAATATGGAATGAGGCAATTAGGTTTAGCTCTTAGTGGAGGTAGATTCAAAGAGTCATAGAAATGGGGAAGTGTTTCTCAGTGGGTGTGGAAGAGTGTGTGTTGGGGGGGGGGGTGAGAGATAGAGAGACAGAGAGAGATTTAGACAGTGTTATGAATGCTGACTCTTGTTGTCTAGGCTTCTTTTATATCCTCACTAATCCACAAACCTTGTGCTAACAATTAGCATTTTTTACTGATTTTTTCAGTGAAGCAAATAGTTAATTCATCCCCTACCGAGATCAAACACAAGACTGCATTTGTTCTTCTAATTTTAGAGCACAGTTCCTATTTATGTTTAACTTGCTGGGGGGAAAAAATCATAAAACATGCCCTAACTTTGGCATGGGCCACATTTTATATTTTTTATGTTCAGTGTGTTCTCTGTAGACGATCTTGACGTGTCATCTGATCAGGTGCCGTATAACTTTTGCACACTACACTGTATACACATATATAGAACACATTCCAGGTAACAAACAAAGAAAATGAAGGGGGGGGGGGGGAATCACTATAATTGAGAATAAGTCTGAAATCCAAGCTAGCACCTCCACCTCCACCCTGCCTGGAGCGTTTTCTCCACACCACTGAGTGTAGCGCCCAGCGCCCTGAAAGCACCTTAAGTGTAGGAACTAAATGCCAAGCTGGTCCATGCCATCATTCCATCTGCAACTAGACACTTCCTGTGGCCTTTCACCAAATCCGTCTCACTTTTCCGAAAAAGCTCTATACCTCCAGGAAAACCATACTACCTGAACTCCCTCAAGGGCTTAGACTGCATATAAGTTCAACAGGTTTCTGGTGCTTTTAATAAAGAGGTTTTTTTTGCCAGATTTTCTCCTCTAAACGGGTATTAATAGGGAGTTTCTTCTCCTTTGCTGCAGCAGCAGAACTCTGCTCTTATGGGACAGCTTTACACTAGATGTTGGAACATTTCTGGGAGGATTTGATGGCATTCAGCCAAGAGAACATTAGCGAGGTTAAGTATTGATTTTGAATGTTTAATTTTGGAACACAAACACCACTTCAACTCATCCAAAAGGGTCCAAATGGAGCTTCATTGCTACAGAACATATAGTTCCACTTCACCACAGCCAAACACCAGCGAGGCTGTATACCCTACTATCCTGCATTTGACATTCAGGACATTCATTTTTTTTGTTTCATTCTTTTCTGTGGTGATTATACAGTTTAATAACGTACACCTGCTGTTTCAATAATCATCAAGACTGTGGATGCACTATAGTGTGTATGGGCGCATTCTCCTAATGTGATAAAGAGCAATGATCGATAATACTGTAAAAGTTATTTCCAGTTCAGGGTCATGGTAGGTCCACAGCCTACCTGGAAACTCAGGGCACACGGCAGGAACACACCCTGGACGAGGTGCCATAGTCACACCTATGGACACTTTTTAATAAGCGCTCCACATATCAACATGTGGTTTTGGATTTTTGGAAGAAAATGGAGCACGTGGAGGAAACCCACATAGTCACGTGGAGAACACCAAACTCCACACACACAGTGGCCAGAGGCAGGGTATAAACCCACAGCCCCAGGCTTCTGCAGCTGTGTGACAGTGTTGCGTCACCATGACCTAAGTGTTGCATCACCATCCTAAGACAAATCACAAAACAGAAGTTTATAAAATATTGTAGTTGCAGCTCAAGTATCACATTTATCAGAGCTGCATCTTTTCATTATATAACCTCCAAATTCCCATTTGAATTGAAGAACCTGAGGGTTGTTCTAGTACTTTGCACTAAAAAGAAAACTGACCACAAAACCTACCACAATTCATATCATGCAGACATTGTTAGCACACACGTGAATTCTTTAGGAATGCCCAGCTTTTCTTACAACAGACCATCTCTTCTCACGTTAAAACGTTAAAAAAGTTTTGTATTTACTTCCATTACAAGTTCGGAAAGTTAAGAAGTCAGCAGATTATGTGATTGTTGGGTTATTGGATTGACTGGATTGGACCAATGCAATTTAGATATGAAATTCAGAGGTTTCCTCACTATTCGCTAGCTCTCAAGTCTGACTGTGTGCTCCAAACTGGTCTAATGTGTTTACAAAACCTGGCTCGGTCTGGTATGCTAGTGTCTCTCTCGCTCTCTGCTCATGACAGAGGCATCTGGAGTTGTTGTAGACAACAGACAGAACTCCAAACGTTGAAAAGCACAAACCAAAATGAGGAAATTGTTCTGTTCCTGCTCCATAAATGGTTCATATTGATTTATTTTATAGGGGGCTGCCGTGGCCTTGAGGTCAGAGAAGCGAGCTCCCGGGACCGGCAAAGAAAAATTCATTCACAGCTGAAGTGCCCTTAAGCAAGGCACCTAACCCCCAAACTGCTCCCCGGGCGCCGAGTTGGTTTGTCGCCCCCCTGCTCTGGTTGTGTGCGTGTTCACTGCCCCTAGTGTTTGTGAAGAATTGCTCACTAGTGTATTTTTGTGTTCGGGTCATATGCAGAGAAGTAATTTCCTTAAGAGGATCAATAAAGATGTCTCTTCTCTTTCTCTTCTTCTAATTTTAGCTGTTTCTGATCACTTAAGGTGGAAATGTCTCCAGGAGACGGCTAACTGCAAATAGTGAATAAATACATTCCCCTTAAACATATCATTCCACCTTAAAAGAGGTGCAGCTTAGAGCTGTGTTTCCCCACAGTCCCTTTAACTGTATTTATGCATTCATTTGGACACAAGTACCCTTCCTTTGGACAGAGAACACTTTAACACAGCTACGGGAAAGGAATGTGATGTTACATATGGCCGGGGAATAGCTGTTTTATTCTTTTCTCAGCGAATCAATAGAAACAGTAAACACTAAAACTTTCATACAAATAATTTATGACAGTTCCATGTACAGAAAGTGTTAACATGTTTTCAGGTAGAAAGTAAAAACAAGTTATTTGACCAGGGGTGTCCAAAACATTGAGTACGACTGTGTCTGTGAAGTGCGCACTAAGACACTGAGACGTATCAAGCCTTGCTTTGTGTTTGCTCTTTTGGGCTGGGTCAGCATGTGCGGTTATTTCTGTCAGAGCCTCAGGTATCAGGGCTTGTTGAGGAAAGGAGGGGTGTGTGTGTGTTTTTCTGTGTGTGTGTGTGGGTTGGTGGTAGTGGTGGTGGTGGTGGTAGTGGTGGAGGTGGGGTGGGGGGTTGCAAGAGTGCTTCCAGAGTTAAGTAGGTAAACTGGCTCTAAGCTTATGCGGATCTTTTCTCCTCCCTCCCTCTTTCCTCACACTTCACAAGACCTTCCCTAAAGCCCCCGTGGGGCGGAGCCAACAAACACACGTAAACACACACACATACACACACAAGCCGCATGCACACACTCATACGCAACACACCTTAATCCTCACTCTGCCACCAAGGTCAATTCAATTATCCTGTTTTCTTAAAGAGTATGTGTGCCCATTTCACAGCCTGCTCAAATACACCAGAGATTACAGTTGCCTCACTTTTAATGATCTACATACCTATCAGCAGCAGTAGCTAAATGCTGCTCACACAGGTAGGGCCTGCTCCCCCCCTCCCCGCCCCCCCTTAACGACCCCCACCAGCGCGTTCTCATTCCTGAAGACGACAGCACGTTTTTGTTTTTTAGGTTGATGAGGCTGTCTTGTGTCCCATGTGTGTGTCTGATATTAATGAGGAGATGAGTTTTCAACCCCAAACTCCCCACCTCAATCTATAAGAAGCTGTAATTGTCCAATATTTCACACTCACACAAAAAAGGATCTGTAGCTGAACTAATTCTGTAAAAAGGTTTGAATTGTACCAAATGAAATTAAACAAATGAAATAAAGACTACATACACCCAGCCGTCACAATGATTAAGAAAGATGTTCCAGTGTAAATCATTTCCCCAGCTTCGATAACAGTGTAACCAACTCGACTAGGCATATTCATATCTGAACTAAACCAAGCGAATGAGACTAGTACGCATAGTTTAGAGCTGTACAAACATTCATAATGCATCAGATATAGTCAAGCATGCAGGGCTAGGTCCAGAAGGTAAACCCTAGAATTAGCTTTTCTGTGCACATTACGTACCCCATAAATATATACTGTCATAGCTACTGTTACAAAGCTGTAGCACACGAGTCAGTGTGATCCTAATACGCAATTTTACAGTACATTATGTATTTAAGAAGAATACTGTGTGTGAGATAAATCCAGTTAAACCAACTGTAAATCTAGGAATAAATCATTCAAGTTGTTACTAAGTAAGTGTCATAGCCATAATCTACTTCTATTTGCCACATCATTTTTTTTTGAAGATTTGCTAACAACAGTTTCCCATCATGCTTCCCATTTTAACTGAAAATGACAGGTAATGAGTCAAAGTGGAAATCTTTACATCTCAAGAGATTTAAACTATTTCAAAGCTTTAAAAAAGACACAAAGCCACAGCAACTGCTCAAACAGGCAGTAACTCCTCCTTCACAAAGTCGGGCTGAACCTCATACAGAAAATATACAATTTAAAGACTTTTTAGAGACCAGTTTTAATTGAAATTTAGACAAAAGAATGTTATTTAAATTTGTTTTTCAGGTTTGGTTCTTCGAAGTTAAGTTAGCCCTTTTCCACCAAAAGAACTTGTTGTTGAAATAGTTTCGTTCTTGATTCTTAGAAGCTTGCTGCTTTCTAATGAACTACCCACGTTTCCACCAGTTTTGATGGGAACCAAGGTTACACTATGAGCTGTGAGAGTTGCAGGGGCTCAGATGCACTCTTGCTGAGGCTGAATTCACCGCCCAAGTCAGAGATAAACGGACAGAGTCAAGACATTGTCGTGAATCATCCACTGTCATCATTTACAGTGGGGTCAGATCATAGCGATATTTGATACACATGCTGTCTCGCTGAGCCTGTGAACAGCAGATTTAAAAAAAAAACTTGTGTCGAGCTAATAACAACCCCAAAACACTCAAACAGAGCGCTTTTCTGTTTAATTTCCATTAACTTATTTATGTAACTAATTAACCCTTGCAGCTCCACTTCCCTTTATTTGAGGCTCTGAGCTCTTTCTAGAGCTTCTTTAGCTGGACACACCCATGAATTTTGTCACAGTTCACTCTTCTATGGTTCCAGCTGGAAAAAAACTTTTCTGGTTCCTGAACCAATTTATTTTAGTGGAAAAGGGCATGCTGGGATGCCAGTTCTCAATGCTGTCAGGTCACTGCACAAAGGATATAATTAAACTAACCACTTTTGTAATTTTGTAACTAAAAACAAAGAATGGTTTAGCACCTCTACAACGTCTTACTTCAGGGTCTTACCTGGAATGTCCTGGCTGTAGTTGTTCCAGTTGGATGTGGAGAGCATGGACGGCAGTGGTGATCCTCCACGGCTGTCTCCCTCGTTCTGCTGCGTGATGTGCCTGACCGTGTCCTTGTTCTTGCGGTTCTTCCTGCGGCCTGAGCCTGGTGCCTGCCAGCCCCCTTCCCCACCATTGCCCTGCTCTCCGGGTGTCCCTTGTGCCCCTCGGCCGGCCCCGTCCCGCACGTTGGACGGCGACACCTGCTCTTCTTTGACCTGGACAGAGCGGTAGTCTGCGGGCCACAGTGCCTGTGAACAGACGTCCTCCTGGCTCTCGTGGCTTTTAGGCTCCTGGTCCTCTTTGCCATAGGTGCTGCCACCTTCACCATGGCAACTAGCAATGGCAGAGTCCCCTGATGAATTAGCCGGACTAGTGCGACGATTCAGCCACGGCGAGGAGCTGCGGGCTGAGATCATAGAGGCCAGCGCTTCAGAGGCCACACCTCCTGCTCCCCCTGGCCCCATTCCTGCCCCCACCGAGCCCACCACGCCCATCTCCATGTCGGCCAGCTCGTCAGCCAGCTCGGAGCGGATACTGATGTCCAGCGCAGCCTTGATGAAGCCGTGACACGCCTGTACAATGTCAGTCATCTGCAGGTAGCTGGCGGCAGACATCACCTCGATGACGTTCTTGCTGGTGAGTGCCAGGTGGGCTGAGTACATGAAGTCCAGGATGGTCTTGAAGCCCTGCGCTGTCACAATGTCCAGGTGCGTGATAGTGGCCTGCTGCTCTGTGCCCTTTTTTACCTAGCAGGAATGGTGGGACAAAGGCCAGAAATATGTCATGATAAGTACTTACATAACTGAGAAAAAAAAAAGTTCAGTTTTCAATACCAGACCATTATAGTATTGTTTAAAGTGGTAGAAAAGTGTAGTGTTGGTACACGTCTCAGACACTTTGGAGGGCCTCTCATATGTTGTCTTTGGTGGAGAACGTCTACCAGGTATATGGGTGCTGAATATTTATGAATTTCATAAACATGCTCCCTGAAGGGGCAGCTGCCTCTGTGGCTGCAGCACATGAGCTTAAGATCATTATCCTCAATGTCAAGTGTTGGCCAAATAATAAAATCTCCCACCACTGGGCTAAACAAATCATCAAATATTACTTACACACTACTCTACACCAGGTTGATGCTGTGTACATGCTGCTTGTATGAACCAGTGTTCCAGTACTGACAATACTAGATACGTATTAGGACAAGAACGACATGTCTTTATCCTCATAATGCCCACCCCTACCTGGCAGTAGAGGGTCTTGAAGTAGCGGCTGCTGCCCAGAAGCACATTCTTGTGGGCCTTGAAGATTTTTCCCTCTACAATGACACACACGTCGCACAGGATGCCGTGCTGCCGCTGCTCGTTCAGCTCACGCAGGAGCTGCCGGTAGTGCGACGTGATCTCCATGTCTTCCTTCCGGTTATTCATTGGATTTACTGGGTGGCTGCCTCTTCTGGACAGAGTCTGGTCGGGGAGAGGTACACACACTGGTCAATACTGGTCCTTTCAAAATGAAAGATTCTCAAAACAGAGTTATCTGAGGATTTGATCCTTGTCCTAGAAACATGAAACTGACTTTGGTGTTTCACATTATTTCAGAAGAAAGAGTCTAGTTTTCTCTTTCCATTGCCTCGGTTTATTCAGGCTTCATACTGTCTGTAGGCTACACTTACACGTGTTTTAGGTTTACAGTCAATAGACAGCCCCCTAAAAGAGATCATATCCGAGCTATAGACATGTCTAAAATGGCTACAATTAACTAAATTAATAATGACTAATGATTTTTGTAAAGAGTTTAAAATTATAATATATTTTTATTAATGTCCAAAATGCTCGTTTAAATACATTTAAATAAAAAGTTAAATTGTTAATCTACATTGTGTAATTTTGACAAGGGATACCAAAAATTGAAATGCAAGTGTACAGCTGATAAACTTATGGACGGCCATCAAATCCAGCCTTAGAATCATCTACATTAAACATGTTTAAACGTACTGCATATTTTACTAGCACGGTTTTGCTATATACACCATCAGCGTACATTTAACTGAGTGTTTTTCTCCTAAAGTTGAATTTAATTGAGGCCCATGGTTTGTGTCAGGACCAGCTTAAACATGAAATGTCATGGGGAATGCAGTGCCGAGGCGAGCGACATGCTTTGGCCGGTGCTGGACGCTGGAGGCGGGTGGTCTGCTGGGCAGCAGCCACGGCCTTCTCTACTCAAAATGAATCAGCTGTTCAGCAGCCCCATTTTCCACTTGATCACTCAACTAACTGACAAAATGCTAATTAAATCCAAGCATTTAACGACAGAAAAGGGGAAACGTGTGAAGAGCAGAGGCAGTGATTGCAGTAAAGTGCTTTATATGGGCACAGGGTAATTTTATTCCACAGCTAATAAACCAAAACAAAAGCATTATTAGTTGAACAATGAACACCTGAACAAGGTCTATTCCAGTCATAATCAGAGACAGACTGAGAGAGAGAGAGAGAGAGAGAGAGAGAGAGAGAGAGAGACCAGGCAGAGTCAGGAAGGTCAAAGGAAGTAGAAGAAAAGAGGGTGGATTCCTGGATTCCAGGTTTGTTCAAAGTCTAGACCAAATTGAGAGGCACTCCATGTGCATACACATAGAAGACATACACATAGAATAAACACACAGATGTGTGTGTGTGTGCGTGCGACTCTGTTGGTCTGTATAGAGGTTAGCTCTGCTGCTTCACATAGGTTATTTATTTTTATTTTTTGCAATGACGCGTAACGTTTGTGGTAAAGTTTTGTATTTTTATATGAAGCTGACCAAAGAGTTTAACTGAGAAACAGACTGACAGTTATTACATAGTGTTTGCAGAGTTTTCTTGGGGCTGGAAACTGAATATACACCAGGGCCAGGGACGTCCTTCCAGGTAGGTGCCGACCAGTAGACGATTTACAACTGTTTTTCCAGGCCTTCCAGTTAATCTCTACTCCACTTTATGAAAATGAGCTGTGACATGAGGTAATGACAACTGATCAGAAATGAGGTTCTCAAATCCCGTGGAGTTGAGTTTTCCAACTAAATGAAATGTATGTTTATGAACTTCAAAACAAATAAAATATATATAATTATAAATGATCATTTATAATAAAAAAGCGTATATATCATGACAATAATATTACAGTCATTATTTACTATAGTATACATTATATATTAGAATATAATAATCATTATTATTAAGAACAAATAAGTGCTTTCATGAAACTCGTGCAGGCCATAGTCTTTGTGAGTTTAATATTAAAGTGAATAAAAATATCATGTCCCGGATGTGTCCTGTTTATATTGGCACATGTTCCTTTAAATATATAGTTTGCATGAGCACACGCTACTGTCAACTTGCCACTCGCAGGCAACTCAAGTGTAAACACCCCTCAGCAACTGGTTGAGTGCAGCCTGAGCGACAGCACTCAATTGTTATCACTTGCAACGTCCATGCCCCATTAAGCTGGTCATACACTGCACATTTGAATCATTTGTTGTTTAGGGCTAACGCACCAGAATCGTATGTTCACACTGCATGAAACTAATTGGTCCGAATGACATGATGCCGTGGCTAAGCCCTCCATTCCGTTCTCTGTAGCACACTGTGCATCCAAAACACTGAGAAAGTATACAGCTTTCCTGACATGTGCAAATCTATACACTGAAATCCGGCAGCAAACGAGAAGATGGATCCCACAGGTGGTTGCGACCACATGGACAATGCTGTTTGACTGGAGGTTTGCTTCATTTTCAACTTGCCTTTTAGATTTGGCTTGTGAAACCACTCCATCTGAAAAAAAAGTCATCCATATATGCTTCTACAGTTCTAAAATTTAGTTAGTGACTACCAAATAGGGCTTAAAATAGACTTAGACTTAGATATTACCTCACATTTAAGGGCGGGATTCAGAGACCGGCAGGGCATGAGACTTTAAGTGGTCTTCTTGAGCCCAAGAGATTAACATCGCCGTTGAATTATACTGCGACTGCTGGCTGAGACTTTTCACTGTGGTGAAGTGGTCTGTACAGGTTGGTATGTAACAAGTATGGAGACTGTTAGCTGTGTTTTTTGGGCCAGCTCGGGACATTTTTGTGGGAGGGGGGTGGTTTATTTATTGCACATTTGCATATATTCTCTTAGCTCTAAAGCATATTTCTTTTCAAATGCTAGATTAAAAATAACTATTATTGGAATTACTGTTGTTATTATTATGTTCTTATTAGAACTGGGCTGAACAAACAATCAGAGAGACTCAGAGGCATAAAATATCACGGAAGAAATCAAACACAAAACACGCTCAGAGTTTTCTCCCACTGTAAGCTCTAGTGCAGTGCATTAGGATTAAATCAGCAGGTCTGGTCTGTTAGCAGTTGTGCGCTGTGCTGTGGCGTGGTGTGTTTGTGTATGTGTCTGTTTGGAGTGTTCAGGCTGTCAGCTTGTGTTGTGTTGAGCTCAGTGCGACAGCTCCTCTCCTCCACACTGACAGCAGCGTTTGCTGCAGGCCGGCACACTTCAGGTCACGTTTGGGCGAGTTCCTCTGAACCTGACGGTTTGTACGATCAAATCAATCCTCCGCGTCTCCGGTGTCCACTCACACAAACACACCTTACTTTGAAAGATGGTGAGAGGAAGGAAGTGAGAGCGACATTTGATGTGTGTTTTTTATCCTCTTCCAAATGGATTTAAGTTTTTGGGGCCTACCTTGATTGCCTTTAGGGATTTTAAGACCTTTTCTGACCAGAGAACAGAGTAACGCTGGTCTGATTCTAGATTTACTTTATTTCCATGGTTCCAATTTTTAACCTGAAAGTAAAGACAGAGAGGACAGAAAGAATAACGCCGTTTTAACCTAAGGCTTGTTTCATCTAAGTGAATACTCTCTCTCACACACACACACACCTTTTTGTGAAAATCCAACTGTCCTTTTCATCTGGTCTCACACCTCATTGAGCTGAAGGGTCATACGAGCCAACTCACAGAGTCAAGGCCACCAACCAATGCAGCATCACACCTCTGAAGTTGTCTTCACATTCCTTCATCTACCACATCTTCTTTAACTGAATTTAACAAACGACAAACTGTTTTGACTTCAGCGTAAAAAAGTCATCTGGGTGGCTCTACACCCTTCTAAGCAGCACTTGGCATTAAGTGTGGTATCCTAAGCTTAGATGCAGCTGCTTTAGAGCATCCCATTTCCTTTTATGCTTCTCTATGGAGATTATACAAGCTGTGCAGGCCCTATTTGACGTCTGTGTCTACAATGGGTGTGCCTTAAGGTAGCTGAGTTCACTAATGAGAAAGAGTGTCTGCAAATGTTTGAACATATGAAGCATTTTGGGGAAAGAAAAAATATCAGTTGTAATTGTGGCCCAGATGTTTTGCCTTTGGGCTAGGTGAAGGTGCGGCCCAATATCTGACAGAGTAATGCATCGGCAAACAGGCAACAGCAAACACTAGCCACACGAGTAAAGACGTCTAATACAAATGAAGCGAACTGTTGGACATGCGTACTGAAACAGTCCACTAAACATGGAGGGAGACACAATGTAGGCAGCCTAATCAGATTTTCTGCTTCAGCAGGACTAGGGGGATCTCAAGGTTAGTGGAGTAAAAAAAAAAAAAGGAGGAGAGAGGAAAGAAAAGGAAGGACTCTATAATGGACTGATGAGACACACAACCTCCGTGAACTCTTGGAGAGCTCCTCTGAAAGCCTGCTTGGATAAAACTTGCCGTCCTGTCCCAGTCATGCTCTCCATGCTTTCATTCACTGCGGTAGCCCTTTTGGTTTCCCCAACATGTAAAGATAGCTGACTCCACCACCGAGCACACTCCTTGATATGGGTCCATTCATCACACTGCTTACTGCGATAGTGTGTTTTTATTCTTCACCAAATTTACAAAAACGTCCCCGTCATCACCTCAGGCAAAGACATGTTACATCAAACCTATGCGATTCAGATGAAATTCAAAAGAGAATATTACGTTAGAATGCTGCTGTGAGGATCCGATTGCATTCTGCCATCATTACTGTACTCGGGGTCTGATGTCGGACATTACACAAGCTGGAAATTCACAACTGAACGTGGGTTTACACTGTGTGTGGTGTGTTCTCCCTGTGTCCGCGTGGGTTTCCTCCGCTTTCCTCCCACAGTCCAAAAACACACGTTGGTGGGTGGATTGGTGACTCAAAAAAGTGTCCGTAGGTGTGAGTGTGTGTTGCCCTGTGAAGGACTGGCGCCCCCTCCAGGGTGTATTCCCGCCTTGCACCCAATGATTCCAGGTAGGCTCTGGATCCACCGCGACACTGAACTGGATAAGCGCTTACAGATAATGAATGAATGACTGTCATGTAGCACACCAGAAAGAGTAGTGTTTAATATCCAGAATTGACCACTGTAGGTGATTAGACCTGCTCAGTGACACAGGGCTGCACTCTGTGTCACTGCAGTGAATGAGTTTGGGGGATAAAAGAAGAGAGGAAGTGCGGACAGGGTGGAGGACAGTAGCTGCCCTCTCTTCCCAACACCACTCTGGGGCTGGAGTGTTAAAGAGTGCCATCACTGCTTTAAGTTTCTGTCACCCTCATCTACTCAAATCTAAAGTGACTGGCCTCCTCCAGCAATGGGCCCCCTGCACACAGAAGCACACACACGCACACACACACACATAGGAAAGAGGCTAAGATTTTTTCCCCTTCTTTTCTTTTCATGTTTGTCCCTAATGGGAATAGGACTTAGACAAGCCTTAAATAAATCTTAAAAAAATCAAACTCACAACTTTCCCCAAAACATCAAATGAAGTTGGATCATCTACACGACTTTTGGTGTCTGAGGTTTTCTCCTTTAATTTTCCACTGAACATTTCCAAATATGCATTAATAATTAAAAATATATATTTGAATCATTTTTAAGTTCTCCTATTTATATTAAACAAGCTTTATTTTTTATTCAAACAAATTAATTTATACTTTAATAAGAGCTTTACTAAATCACAGAATTTGTACACGAGAGAACTCGTTAGCCCAGTGCCCTGAGCCTTTATACCCCTCTAGCTGACTTTTGGCTTTGGGCGTGACAGACATGTGTGTGACTCCAATGCATCCCACTTTATTAGTCAATGCTTTTCTATAGAGTGAATACCACCTCTGTGTGCAATGGGTGCACCTCAAAGTAGCCGAAATTACTCATTTAAAGTGGTGTCAAGCTTTGGGATCTTATTAAACAACATTTTTTTTGCTTGAATCAACTAGACTTTGCCTTGAAATACAGTCATTAAAATACTTTAGAAATGCTTTAAATGTTTTATATCTAAAGTGTGAATCTTTTCATTGTGACAGGCTTAAAATGTCCTTTTCGACGAGACATCAATTATAAGTTAGGAAGAATGTATATTATCACTCTGTCCCAACATTCCCTCAACCCTGGCACCTGAAGATAATATAAAATATTAGAAATAATCCACAAGTGACGTAATCAGCTTTAAGACATTCGTCTAGATTTCTTCGGAGGATGAAAAGTACATTTCCTTATTCTGATTTTTTAAATGATAATGATACCCTGCCATTTTGTGTTCAAATACTCAGTCCAGCAACTTATAAAGCAATATAAATATACAATATAAAGCTACTGTCAGCTTGAACCCTAGTGAAACGTAAGACACTGTTCCTGAGAGGCGTAATACATTTGTTGATTAGATTACTGCATGTTTCTCAAATTCATTGTTAAGAAATTCTTTTTTTAAGAGTTATAAAGGCTAACAGGAACCCACATTATTGTAGAATCAAACCATTCACACAATCAACTTTCTGAAACAGCTAAATTGAAATTTTCCTGTGAGCATTTTTAAAATATTACAGACAATTCTTATTTCCACTGGCAAACTTTCCAAAGAATGACAGTGTGACACTCTTAACTACGATTACCAAGCCAGTACAAAAGGACAGCCTTTTGTCGTCCATCTTTTCTTGCTTTAGCCTTGTAGGTCTCCTGCAAACTAAAGAAATATACTTCGGACCTCAAATATCTCTTGGCTGCTCGACCTTATCTGGAACAAAAGGAAATAACTTTAACCTGACACTTTGAACGTTGGGAACGAGGATGAAAGAGAAAGCCACAAGGGAGGTAAGTCGCTGTAAAGGACAGTGACTGTAAAGACAATCTACTGGGTGTTGGAGTCATTATCCTGAGGGTTAACCCTCTATCTGATGGCTGCACATGCAGCGGAAGGGGAGGGAGAGTCTGATCAGATTAAAACCTTCCTCGGCACACACTAGGACGAAGGAAATCAGCTGACAGGATAACTAACAAGACTGGAACGCTCTTTCAGTATGAAAAGCGCTGTCTCGTCTCATGTCTGTCCCTATACTTGCCTGTTTCTCCTGGCTGGATTCCAGCTGGTGCAGGTGAGCCGGGCACATCATACCACGGAAAGTGTGACCAGAGCGGATCTGAAAGGCTTTGAAAGCATTAAGCCCTCCGCTCAGCACCCCCCACCTTCCTCGTTCCTCTCTGGGGGGTAGGTAGGGTGAGTCCGGCAGGAAAATCCACCCTCGGGGTCAGGCAGGTGAGGCTTGTACATGGGTGTGTATAGGTGTGTGTATTTAAGACTCTGAAAGACTTAGAGAGGTGGAACACATGCATGAGTCCACACAAGGTTCCCTATTTGTGTCATAGCTGCCCTTTCTGACTTGCCTTAATTTGCTGGTCAGTTTTATTCAGCACAGCAGTCACACACTGTAGCAAATCTAAATACCTTCATAACACTAATATACACGCTGGCCTGGAATTTACACAGGGCTGGTTTAGTGGAAGTTCTTGGGCCTACATTAAATATATATATAAATATATGTTCAGGTCAGACCATGACCTGGGTGGCCTCTACCGTTCCGCATGTGTGTGTGTGTGTGTGTATACAGGGAGTACACTGGAAGGTCCCAGTCTCAGCGCGCTTAATCGAGCTGCCTGTGAACTCTTGCGGAGTTGCAGTACAGTTGAGGCCCTGACCTCGGCTCGCTCTCAAAAACTCGGCGACGAGGCCGAGTCATCAATGATCTTTAAGAGCCTCAGGCCGCGTCCTCATCTTCCAATCCTCCCTCACTCACGCGTTCCACACAAAGGCCCTCGTCCCCACCCTCCTCCACGCTCGCCGACTCAGCTCAAAGGGCTTTGTGCAGACTTCACCCTGTCTCCCCCCTCTGGAAAGCTGTCTGACCAAACTCTTTTGCCGTTCAGACGCGCCAGAGCTGAAGAAAAAAAATAATAAAATAATAATAAAAAAAAACTTTCTGCAATACCGCCGCCTGCCAAGGACACTCCATTTTGCCGGCAAACTCCAAACCTTTCCCTTTCTTCTGCATGATCACGGAATCAAAAGCAATAAGACATCACCTTGACTTTCTATTTTCCCTCTCCTACCTTTTAAATACACTTTTTTCCCTTTCATTTTCTCGCAGTCTCTCTGGTCTTCTCTCACCGAGAGTGGGAAAACGCTAAAGCCAGACGGAAAGCAATTAACTTGTTAACCCCCTAAAACCATACCTCATGGAGGCCCTTTTTTCCAGTAGGGACCCTATTTGACACTGTGGTATCTGGCCCCTGTCTTGTGTGCTCCCTCTTTTTTCTTTTTTCATCCCTCTGTCCTAGTGTGTTTCTGGGCTATTCGCTGCCTCAGAGCCCCTGAAGCCAGTCGTGTCTCCAGTGGAGGCTCCCTCTCTGACAACCCGGGGCTTAGCCTAAATTCTCTCGCTATTAAAAGCTGTGAAATGCAAATAATGAAACATCTCATTACCACTGTAGGAAAATGAAGCGAGTGAATATGTTGGGGGAGGGAGGTAGAGGGGGAGCAGGAGAGGGGTGCTTTAGGAGATAACCTGACACTGTCTTTCGTTATAGAGACTTTCCCTGTACAGACTTGAATTTGCCAGTAAAACAAACAGGGATGGTCTCCAATAGCCCTCTGAAGTTTTGTGTGCATTGTTTGTCCAATAAGCCTGTCTTTATTTATTATCATTACTTAGCTGAAGATCACAACAGCTTTTGTGCAGAAATCCAGATAATTCCAAGGGGTTCTCAAACTGCTCCTCACAACGTGTACACTTGAAAGAAGTTTTAATATAGATTAAAAGGTATAAAGAGAAATCGTCTGTCTTTCCTATACTAATCCCTGTACACAGAGTGTATTGTTTCAATAGATTAAGCAGCTGACTCTAGTGCAGGAAGTGAAAGAGTGTGTGTTGATTTGTGCAGATATGGGATATGGGCCGTGAACTGTGGTGTCTTGGGCATCAAACATCTTCCATTTCAAGCGATGAAGTCAGGGGAAATACAGGAAAATGACAAAGCAACACTTAGTGAAACATCCCATTTACATAACTTTCCCTCTTCGTAAAACTTGTGACACGTCTTTAAACCGACACATTCTACAGACAAAATTCCAGCATCAAGATGTCTGCTACATCTGTTTTTAAGGTGTGTGATGTGTTTCTGTCCATTTTTACACACTGTATGTTATGCAGTGTAGTGAAACCACACAAATTTGGGAGCACTGTAGATAAGTTTGAGTGTGTGCTGGTGTTAGCATGCAGTTTAGCTACATTAGCCACTTCGCTGCAGCACAAAACTTAAGAAGCAAACTCCAGACACCCGACATGTCATGGCTGGTTGAATATTTATGATGTGAGGGGGATTTTCTTTTTTATGTATTTTTGAACCCAGCTAACTAATCAGTACTGAGGACGCCTCCTTTCTAGTCGCTAAATCAACATGCTAGGCTAGCTAGCTAGATGTGTCTTATTTAGAAAACCCTGAGTTCCACTGCACTCACAGCTAAGATTCACTTTATGTAAGTTGTGTTTTTGTTATCGTATATGCTTATTCAAAACTTTTGACCCCACTATATTTATCTCCTTCTTCCAAAACACTACTTTCTTGTTTATCAGAATTGTTAACACTGACCAAACCCATAAGAATAGCAACCTGTTTCTTCTTAAACTCAGAATGTCTTAAACTTTTTGAATACCTGTCTCTTAGAGTGCGTTTGCATCTTAATTCTCTGAGTGTGAATGTTGTTAAATCCAGACTAGCCTGCTTCATTCTGAATGTGAGCCACTTGTGGCAGTTATTGAAATACAGCATTATAGAAAAAAAGACTGTTTATTATTCTGTCAGGTGGATTTCCTGTGCTGTTTTTTATACAGATCATTTTTCACCCAATGTCATTCACCATACTGTGAGGGTTAACACCATATAATTTTTCTTCCGAAATTGACAGGTACTTTAAGTCCCCCCCACTCCACAGTCCCTTTGCTGCAGTAACAGACTGGGGCTTTAATAGGAGATGGAACATTACTGTGAGGATTTGATGAATGAGAGGGTTAGTGAGGTTCGGTACTGATGTTAAACGATGTGTTAATGATCAAAAAAGCACATATTCAAATGTACTGTATAGAGTTATATCACATAAGAGGATGTAGTCATACTGTGCTACAGCCCAGTGCTGGTGGATTAATACCCTTATTGCTAGCCCCTGGCTAAACTCATGTGCAGGTGTTTCAGGTTGTCCCATTACATTTCACGCTTTTCTGCAGAGGTTAAGCAAGATTTGTGTACGAAATTGAACATGAGCGTCCACAATGAGGGCCCCTTAAAGCAGCTAAATTCATTCAGTATAAGGAGTATTTGAATTGGTACACTTTTTTTTTCATTTATGAATAATGTCCTGGTGTGTGTGGGGGATGCAGCATATCATCTTAATATCTGGCAGGTATCTGGAGCGCAATCCCTGACCTTGCTGTAAAAAGAGTGACAGCACGATCAAGTGAAACATAAAGGCATGCAAAGCAGACAGGCCTAAATGTAGGTCTGACAGGGTTAATTTAGTGACATGTGGTTTGGTGGCTTTCTGTTTGTTCGCCCTCAGTGCGACGCAGTGTGCTGAGTGTGGTGTGATACTGGATAAAGAGGAGTTGGAGAGCGTGAGTTAAGTAGCTCAATCTGGGAAGCGTGAGGAAATTCTCATGAGAGACGGGGGAGAGGTTGATGATTTTGGATCGTCAGGCCGCGCTACTGAGTAGGAGTCAAATTCCAACACGATCTCCACCTCTTCCTCCTCCTCCTCCTCTCTTTCTTTCTCCCTCCCACTCCTTTTTTTCCCTGTGAGTTTACACACACACACACACACACAGTCATCGTTTCAAGAGCACCAAATGGTGCGGCAATGACTCCCTACAGCTCGGCTGCCGCTACTCACGAATCAACGAATCATCTTTAACACCTTCCTGGAGCTCGCGCCCCGAGAGGTGTCACAACAAACCGACGTTCTGGCGGTGAACAGAGGCACAGCGTTCCTGCAAGCGTGCACACACACACACATACACACAAAATACACACACTCTGCTCTGGGAAGACATTACAAAGACAGGAAGGTTTGCCACCACCGGCGAGAATCCACTAACACAAACTGGTTATGCTCTGCCTTTTCCCTATCACACCAGTCAGGTTTTTCATTCAGCTTTAAACATGGACTGGTATCGCAAGGTGGGATTATTACAATATGTTTTTTTAATAACCCGCATTAACCTTTTATCTCTAGACACAAGCTAATATCCTATACGGCCAAAAGTTTAATGACCCCTGCTCCTCTTCTGAAATTAAAGGTATCAACAGGAAGTTTACCTCTGCTCCTGCTCTCCTAGGATCTCCTTTGTAATGGATGTTGGAACATTTCTGTCAGAATATGATGGCGTCCTGCATTAGCGATGTCACATATCACTGTTTGATGAGTTTGGGTTCACACTCCACAAAGAACACAGTTCCACTCCTTCAAATCCCAATGCTGCGGGGGGCTTTATACCCGTCTAGTCCTGAAATGATCACCTTAAACTCACACGGCTGCACCAGAGTCTGTGGAGATTATATGAGCTGTGTGTGTGTAAAATTATACATCTGTGTACACAATGAATGCACCATAACCTGGCTGAATTCTGCTATTTTAATAGGAGTCCACAACCTGATGGATATGTAATGTATGTTAGTCCCAAATGTTTAAAAGCCAGGCACGACATGTTGCAATATTATATCCCCAGACAGAAATTAGCTTGAATGATGGTGATGGACCCCTCCAACTCTGCGAAATGTCCTCTGCATGTGAAGGTGAAAGCAGCCCTAAGAAATAGACCGTAATGGGCAAACTACAGCATGATGTAGCAGCACCTAACATTCAGGAAATTCATTTTTAGTTCTTCTACCGAGCGTCTCTCCACCAATCCATCACCTCCCTACAACTGCCACAGAGCCTTCTTCAAAGTGAGGTTCATCGTACCTTTAACAGCTTCCGATCAACCGCACACACACATAAACAGACAAACACACACACACACATGGCTGCGCCAACATGTCCTGGCATGAAGCGTCTGTCAGTAAACTAATTGTAATAATCAGGAACACTGGCTCCTGTCAATGAGTCAGAGAGAGAGAGAGAGAGAGAGAGAGAGAGAGAGAAATGCATGGGTGGACAGAATGGAGGGGGTGTCTGTAGCGTGACTGCTGTCACCTCAACATTGACATCTCTCTCATCCACTGAGGATAACCTCCGACTAGCTCCCAGAGCAAAAGAGAGAAAGAGAGAAACTCAGTTTGTGTTTGGATGTCATGATCCTCACGATCGGCAATGAAAATCTGAAGAGGAGGGATAAAATGCTTCAGAAGTAAATAGTTACTGCTCTCTCTCTCTCAATTCTTCAGATTCATGATAAATCCACATGCTGTAGTCTATGCAGTGGTATGTTAAAGTCCAGTGTCTCGGGTTAAATCACCCCGGGGCTAATTTAACACACAGTTACTGTTTATATGCTGAATTTAACATTTTGGACAAATAAAATAAAACATAAAAATAGTGTAGTGCAAGTCATTTTCATATATATATATATATATTTTTAACTATTCATTTTAATTGTTAAAATCTGCAAATACAGTAGCTACTTACGGGAACTAAAATATATCAAAAAACCATGCCATTCGTGGCCAGTTCTCATCTCTCATCTGAAACACAGGATCCAGTTCAGCCTTCAGCATCATCTGAATATTAGAGCCAGGGGTGTTTAAGGCTGCAGGGTGGTAAATAACCAGGAATGAGGCTGGGTATGCTGGATCTGTGTAGATTTTCCACATATGGGTACGCATACGAATAATAAAAAGACATACAATACAAAGGAATCAAAAGGAACCAAATGGATCTCTGGCTCTTTCACTTTTCCACCGGTACCTGGTCCCTGGAACTGGGTAGGCTTTCAGTCCCAGCTCTCTTGGGATTCCAACAGTGCCAAGTAGGTACTAAACGGTGATGGGTAAACCGTACAGAACGCTGATTGGCCAGAGAGACATCATGCCTAGGGTGACCAGATCTGAGATGGTGAAAAAGAGGATATGTTTCCCGGGGAGGAGTGGGCGTGCAGACTGACCAATTAAATGTTTACAGAGAAGGTTATCGACCAATAACGGTAGCGCTACACTGAGACCGTCCAATCCAAGATTGTAGGCTACTTCACCACGCCTCCTTCTCACTCAAGCGAACCAATCGGAGTAGGGGAGGGCGGGACTAGTTTGTGAATGAAACACTTCTCGAAGTTCTATGTAAGCTCTAGAAAAACAAAATCCCGGACGTTTGTGAAATTCCACCCGGACATTTTTTTAAGTGTAAAAAAAGAGGACATGTCCGGGTAAAAGAGGACGTCTGGTCACTCCTAGACATGCCTAACACTATCAAATGCAGAGCCCATTCAAATCCAACACAAACTGCCGTTTGTAAAATGCCTTAAGTTACCACAGGTTTCACATTTATTTTTATCGGATTCACAACAGCAGCCGGTAGCTTTACCTCAAGGTGTTTTGAAAAGGTGATTTGCTCTTGAGCTGATGGCGGACAAAAAATTCCAGTGTAAGCGTAACGTGCAACAAGTAAAACTGAGCTGTGAGAACTGGGGCACGGAGCCGTGTCCAGTCCAAAAAACTAAAACAACACGTGAATACACGATGAGTAAACAGCACCTAACTTTACCACCGCTGTTGTTGTGGTTTCCAAAGACAGCGATTCCTGTAAGAGACTGGGCTCCATTTTGCGGGAGAGCCCTGCCAGTGGAACAGCGACAAGCTTTAAGTGTGCCGAGCCGAGTCGTGCAGAGCCGGACCCATGCAGTGGAAAAGCACCATTTCAAGAAGTTTCAAAATGTGTTATGATCCAAGTTACAGGAAGCAACGTCTGCGTTGAATTTCAGAGACTGTACAACAGCTCCAACACTTTTATTCAGTAACACAACAGGCTGCACGGCAGGGTCACGTTTCTGTTCCAAAATCAATGTGTGTACATCTAAAAGCTTAATTAACACCTCTCTGGAATGTGGCTCAGCATCCAGTTATCAGCATTGAAGCACTAGAGAGACACTGGTCACGGAGGTACAGAATATTCTGTTTCAATAGCCAACAGTGAATACCAATTTTCATTAATCACATCAGATTTGGTTACTAGAAATGCTGGTTATACATGTATCTAAGAAATTTTTGGTCTACAAATTTTGCATTACATTATGTTGCATCATTATTCTCTTCGGCTCCTTCTGCACACCCGATGTTAAGCAGGATCTGACAGAGCGGACAAGTCTGACTTGAGACGAGAGAGAGAGAGAGAGAGAGAGAGAGAGAGAGAGAGAGAAATACAGTAAATGCACGAAGAGGGTTTTTATACCATCACCACAGAGATCGATCAATGAAAGCTGCTGTTTTTAAATCCCAAGGTCTTGTGCTGGGCTTAAGGATGTAAAGGACTTTCCTTTAAACTCCAAAAAATTACATATTAACCTCTGCTCTGTTAATGTGAGAATGTAATGAAGAACTGACCACAGTTGTTCTCGCCGTCATATTTAATCAAAAATACCCTAATACTGGCCAATGTTTAAACACAGTCTTGCGTTGCCATAGCTACCATGATTGATAGCGTGAGTCTGGCTGCGAGACACCCCTACCACCAGACACCTCTCAGAGCAACACTGTCTTTCTTTATTCCTCTCTTTCTGCTCTATGTGCCTTACGGTGCGCGGTTCAGCTATGAACAATAAAGTTGCAGCTGTCTAGCAGAAAAATGACAAAAACAAATGAAAAAACAAAAACAAAGCGAACAAAAAGAGAAAAAAAAGGGGCTAGTGTCGTCAACACGCCCACTTCAGAAGCCTAATTTTAAAGAAAGTCACACATTCCCACACTGTGAAGTGGCAGTATCGAGTGTCCAGCCAACACTTTCACTGATGAGCTTCTTAAGTGGAAATGAGAGCGCGAGTGAGTGAACAAGCGAGAGAGAGAGAGGGAGAGAGAGAGGGGGTTAGTAGTAAGAAAGACAAATAAAGTGAAAGTGAGTGAGAAAGAATGAAAGAGCTGATGAAGGAGAGAGCAAAAGAAAGTGACAAGAAAGTGACTGATAAACTAAGTGACAGAAAGACTGAGAGGCATCTTTTTTTCTTCTTCTTCTTCTTCTTTTTTTTACTCTGAGAACACACATGTGTGGAGGAACTTGAACCACAGAAAGAGGATGTGACTGCCGCTGGGTTTCATGAGCCCCCTCCTCCTCCTGCACTATTCCGGCCTTCAGTTAATATCTTAACCCACACACTCCACATGAGCAGAGTATACCTCACTGCACGAACGGAAAAGAGGGTTTTTCTATACAAGTGCTAGACGCCATTGATCAACATCTATGCCACTATATCTTGCAAATATACCACAGTTGTTGGTGCACAGAGTCCTGCTAAACAACATCTTACCAACCTGATCTAGCATGTTTTGACTTCCAAAATAAATTTCATTTATTTCATTTCCAGTCAAAACAGCCCTTCCCTGCACGTTATTCATTGTTCTGAACACCAGACAGACACTTCTTTGTTGAATCTGCAAATTTTCTTCTTTTTTGCCTATTTCCTTTTCTCAGTTTCTCACATGGCCTTAAACACCTGCAGCTTAAAGACGGAAAATGAAGATTTTTTTTCCCCTTCTCAAAAATTATCAAATGGTTAAGTACTATTTGTTCAGCTGGTGTCCCACAACGCAGTATTTCTCCCTTAACCAGATGATATACTCCGAAAAGTTAAGCCTGTCCAACAAGAAAATAGCTGAGGGACATTCTTTTTATGTAATTCTTAGCCGTTCGTTTACGTTTTCTGGTTAACTGAAAAACCCTGCTCTGTGGAATACCCCCAGGTCGTACGAGGTTGGTAGAAGTTACATTGTCTCTGTATCTTTTAACATTTTGTGAATATCAGTTTTATTTTATTTAATCGTTCTCTATATCTAAACCTGAAAACGCCTCCATTAACCTGTACCCCTGGACTACATGTAAGGAAACTTTCCTGTGTGGCTTTCTGGCCTGTTCACCCAGCACCAGAAGTGTTCCCTCAATGGGAACAGCTTGTGAAATCTAGAGCCGGAGAGGGATTGCTGCTCTTTTTTTGTCTGAGTAGAAATGAGAAAGGGAGCTAGGACGCCACAGGGGGAGCCTGTCCCACTTTCAGAACCCCCCCCCCCACCCCCTTGGTGGGATAGTGGAGCAAGGGCTTGGGGGCGAAGGGGATAGAGAGGTGGATGCTTTTGGGTTGCCACCATGGGCCGCCGTTGACAAGCGGTGTTAAATAAACTTATTTACAATGGCTAGTGTACTGCAAAGTATTCTGATTCATCTCACTCAAATAATTGCTCTGATTAATCTTCCTTAATTGAAGTGTTTACAATCACATTTTGTTTAACACAGAATAATTATACAACTTAGACCAAGAGCTTTCATTTCAAGCAACTTTTTTTTCCGTCACCACAATCAATTTGATCAGGTGCTGAGCTACTCGTCCACCAACCACACACTCTCTGCAAATGCAACTCTTCACTCTGATGAATATTTCATGTCCTGATGGCACTTTTAAGACAGAACTAATTAATGAAAACAAGTTGATCTGGCATACGTTAAATCGGCTCAATTAGAAGCACGCGGGCAAACTCCACATGCTAATAGCTGCAGCAGCAGAGTAATTGTACTATGTTGAGGGGGAAGAGCTGAATGTTAAACAGGCCTTGTTAACAGCACTTTAGCACTCGCCGCTGAACTCCCCTCTGGATTTCAAACCCTTGATAATGGGCTAATGCAGATCAGAACATCATACAAAGCATTTAGAAAAACAAAAGGCTAGCACCATCCATTATGCTAACCACGGCTAACACCGCCCCACAAGCTGTGGGACTGATGGTGGACAAAGATGCCCAAGTATGGTGACCTCAGGGCAGTTTTACATTTTATTCTAATGTTAATTACACAGTTTAAGTTTGGGAATATGTAAGCAAAGTTCAACTTTCATTTTCTGTGACTGCTTTTGCCTTGTTTAGGGCGCCAAACCACCTACCAACATGTTGTTCTTGGACCGTGGGAGGAAACCCACCCATACACAGGGAGAACACATGAGGTGGGTTTGAACCCACAACCCCAGAACCCACTACCTGTGGTACCAACATGCCACTTGAAAGCAAATATTCCCCTTAAAGATGATCTTCTTTAATAAAATGGGCGGACATTTTCTAGACTGTTTGAGCTCAGTTTTTAAAGAGCCAGATGAGAACACAATTAATATGCAGCTAATTGGAAAATTAATAAGTGCACATTTTGAGAGTGGATAGCAACCATTAAGGTTCTGTCTCAAATAATCACAGGTTGGAACTGATCTGTTCTGATGTCATTGGGAAAGGATAAGCTGCGCCCATGAGGGTCACTGAAAGCTGAGTCTCAAAATCACATCTGACTCCTTTCCATTGTGTGAATATACCTCTAGAAACAGTCCATTTTTGCTACATTAATGTACATTAAACATAAGAATGATTCCTACTTTTCCCATAAGTTACCATTTACAAGATCAGACAGTTTCTTACAAGAACGATACAAGCAGGTCTGGTTTTCCTGTCTGATAATCACTGAGCCAATCGTAATACGACTGCAAGATAGCACGCAGGGAACAGGGGGTGATGGCTGGTACGTAACCTTGACGTCAAAGTTCTCAGATTACACCGTTGTTGGGCGAGGGATGTTCGCACTACTGAGAAGGGGTGTGGTCATACACAGTCAATCAAATAAATTCCTTACGCAAATAGATAACACACCACCACACGGGGGTATTGACATTGATGCTAATTTTTACAATGTTTTTTCCTTCTATTAATCAAATCAGGGAAGCTGGCAGGCTTCAGGCATCAGATTATTACAAAGATGAGACCAAACAGGAAATACAGATGAATTAAAAGCTGAAGAAATATAGAAGAATTTAAAACAAAAGCAATACTGAAGACTTTTGGCCCCATGAAAAGGCGATGAATATGGTTTTCTTCTGAGAGAATCAGGAAGATTCAAGTGTGACTACACAATCACATTGAATAAAAAGAAAACCCTGACCCTCTTGGCTAGAAAGCGCTTCTTCAACCTCTGAAATTCATATGGAGACGAAAAAAGAGGATTTTGTGGTATTGTAGGGTAAAATGTGTTAGCATCACGAGTGTCTCCACCCACCCTTTATGGTCAGTTCTTGGCAAGAACGACTGGATGAAAAGTATAGAGACAGACTAAACTGTCCACTGAAAAATAAATAGTGCGCCAGTGAGTGTGAGACAAAGTGAAATGGAGAGAGAGAGAGAGAGAGAAATGGAAAATTGTCCTATAATGCTTTACCTAGCCACTTTGATATGGAAATATCTTTCGTTTCCAAATGTGAATGCTAGCACCGTGTCCACTCTCTCTCTTGGACCTGCTAACCTCTTTAGAAAAGAAGAAAAGAAGTGAGAGGTCAACAGACGACTGGACTGGCTTCTTCTCCAGATGAGAGCCATGTTTGAAGCAGAGGCTCTGTGTACTTCCAACTGCAAACAGTCACTTAGTTATCTGGTTCTAATAAGAAGTCCAGCTCCAACAGCCAGCATGTTCAACACAATGGAATCATTACAACCAATTGATTACTATGTTAGCATACATATAAATTGTTAATCTATGTTTGAGAAACTTTAATCTTGCCCATCAGGGACGGGTGGAACGTGTTCACTACACACCACTAATCACCATGTCTAAGATGGCTGAGGAGGATGTAGACCTGCAGGCCCATGGCTTAACCTGGCAAAGGTTTAGCATGGCTGCCCATGTATAAACATCCTGTGAAGACCAATAATGATCCAGCACGAGAAAAGGGGTCAGCTGTCCTGTCTTGGGGGCTGCAAAACCATGGCTGAGCCTAGGTGTAGAGATTTTTACGTTACCCTGGAGGTTGTTTAAACTTTAACTAGGCACAAACATAATTCGCACAAACAGTTCTTTAAAGAACCATCCAACAGAAAGGTTCTTTCGGGAGTGATTCCATCATGGCATGGCTCCAAAAGACTCAATCTGGCACCTTTATTTTTGAGGGTGCACTAAAAGAAATATGGGCAGAGAAGTAAGGCGGTCGAATCGCTGAAGCAATTTAAGCCTCACCAAGCCAATCCTCGTCTCAAATCTCAATCCAACTCAGCACAGTCAGACTCTCAGAGAGAGAGAGAGAGTGAGAGAGAGTGAGAGAGAGAGAGAGAGATTAATAAAAAGTAGGCATGCATAGTGCACAGAACAAGAAAGAACATGAGAGGGGAAAAAAAAGAATTGAGAGGGAGAAAGAAGAAGAAGAAGAAGAAGAAGAAGAAGAAGAAGAAAAAAAAACCTTTCAGAGACCACATCCTCTTTTTCAGGCTGTTAGCGTGAGCTAAGGGCACAGGCCCCCGCCCTGGGTCCACTATCTCATTTCCAGCGGCTTTTTTTCCACTCCTGTTGTCCCCAGGGCCTTCCATAGAGCCCCCACTGAAATATTCAGGAGGCACCTGAGGACACAGGTCTGTACGAGGTAGGGCAGGGGAAAGCTGCCTCCGTTTTAACCCACACACCGAGCCACTAATCCCTGTGTGTGTGTGCGTGTGGGGGGGGGGGCAAGTGGCTAAGGTGCGCAGCTGTCACTCTATAGATACACATACATACACACACCCTGACCCCTCCAACACCTCCAGGGAATTACAAGCACCTGTATGCATCCCTGTTAACAAGAAGCATTTTGATGATTGTTTCCTTGGGGGAGGGGTGTTATTGAGCTACACACAATAACACAAACCAACAGCAAGTTAAAAAGTACTGCTCAACTGAAAACTTACAGCGCTGGATTCCTGAGCACGGATTAACTTTACTCCAGAGATGTCAAAGGTCATTCCCCACCAAAAAGCCTTTTACTTGAGGATTACTCCATTACTCCTTAATCAGCCACAGTCCGGTTTTGTACACAGTCCTGTAACGTAAGAGTAAGAGTTTGCATTCAAAAAGCCTTGGGTTTTAATGGTATTTTAGTAGAAGATTAATAATCTTGATGAATTGCCTAATTTTTATTGCCTTTTTTTGCATTTTACTGCTCTCTCCTCATTGAACTGAATTGATATCACTGTTATGATAAAAGGTTAGTGTGTTTTATGATTGTATCTAACCTTAATTCTTTAAATATTACTTTTTTTACCTGACCATCTTCTAATCTGCTGTTCTGTGCCTTTAAGACACATGCAGTTATTATCTTTATTTGCTACAGAAATCTTACTCAAGACTTGCTGGTTTACTTTACAATGAAATGACAGACTAATTTACAGTTAACATCACGGCTCTATTTTAAAACTCCTATTAATCATCAGAATAACCAGAGATTACTCTACTACCTCAACAAAAGAGTTTCAGTCTGACTTTACATCGATTTGTGAAATGTATGATGCGCACCTTACACCAAACATTCGCAAAAAACCTACAGGTGTTTCACAAACAGGTTTGTAATTCACAGTAATGGTCAGCAGTTAACTGTATGGAGGGACACACTGGTATCTAGAGAAAAGCGAGAGGGAAGGTACGCGCAGCTGAGCTGTGTGTGGTTTGTAAGCCGGCAATGTAGCAGGCGTACGCATCCTAACCTGTTACCCACACAGTGCTGCCCACAGCCTGGAGAGAGCAGCCTTCAGTCACATACGCTCACACACTCCGCCCACTCACACACGCAGAGTTCAGCTGTGTGTCGTGTCAGCCTGCACCCCCGTCCTACCAGCCCCCCCACTACGCACACAAGACCAGTTCACCAGCTCAGCCACCCCCTGCCTTCTCTCTCCCGCGCTCTCTTTCTCTCAGGCCTTCGCAACATTATACCCCACTGCTGTAGCTTTCTCTGAATATGATCAGATTAACACGCGCAAGTACTCTCTCTCAAAATAATAAATAAAAAAATAGAACCCCATATTTCTATTCAACTGTTTCTTGCTGGGCTGCTTTCTAGGTATAGCCTTCGTATCATCACTGTCACAATAAAACATAATCATTCCAGCAGCCTTACACGTTGTGTGAACCAGTTTTGGGCCAGCTGCATAGAAACTATACTTTCTAAAACCAGATTACGTTAAGAACGTCTTTCCTTCTCTAATAAAACTGTATAATGTGGTGATATAAAGACATAAGACAAAGAATACAACACCAAAAAAAGGTCAGAATTTGTCAATGATGGCCCAGCACTTCTTCTAGTTCTCTAGATTGAAACATGAATATATCAATACAATAGAGTTTTCTTCTCTTTCACAAGAGCTTGAAGAATCAGATCATCCAGCCTATGCTTTTTTGGAAATCACATTTCCATTAAGCGTCAGACCAGGACCTGCTGCATGAGGAAGGCCAGCATCAAGTCAGGTCAATTAACATCACTGCAGTCACTGTTATATAATGTTACGTAGCTAGAATTGTGCCACTGTTTGAGCCCCAATCAAGATTTTAATAAAAGAACAAAGTAGGTCTCTGTCCATCACTGAGCGAAAACGTCTCACTTCTGCTTGTTACACGTTAAAAAACAGTTTCTCTCCTCGGTCTGCTGTTGACACACCACTACCACACCTGCGAGGAACTCAGTCAGCACAGTGGCTCGCAGCCGTGTTTTCCACACTGAGCACGCACCTACACACACATAGCCATTATCCTCATTTACCAGCATGCTACCGACCAACCCAGTTAGCCAAGGCAAACATATATTGACCTTCCACGATTAGACCTTTTTGTCATCCAGCAATTCTGTCTCAGAGAATGTGTGTGTGTGTGTGTGTTTCAGCAAGTGAACCTGCTTGAATGTTCGCTGCCCATAAATATGTCCTTTCATAGCAACAAGCCGTGAAGTATGCTAACAAATATCCCCTTCAACCTAATGAATTTATACTGGTTATGCTATATTACATGGAGTTTTCTGTTGTATCTGTTGTAGATAACTGAAGCTGGAATGGCTAGGACAAAATATTTGATAGTGTGCTAAGTCTACCTCAATTCAAACACAAGCACACTTCCATCGGGTCTGTCCTAGCAGGCTGGTTTTCCCCGAAACATAGAAAAGAAAAATATTTCAATAATAATAACACACTGTAAGTTCCACGATAAAATTAATCTTTGTGTTAAAACGTCTGATCATGTTCAGCACAGTTTGATCATTTGCCTGAGGAAGGCAGACATAGGGATAGATAGATGTTCATGATCTTTAAAGTTGGTGTGTTAATTGCATTCGGTGCTTAATGCAAAGACTGATAACGATAAGCATGTACACTCGCCAGTTCAGATATCCATGTGCAGACAGCACCACAATCTGTGTAATCATCTCCACAGCACCCTCTCAAAAAAATGACTATGTACGTACAAACATGCCACCACAGAAATCAAGATCTTTGCAATGATGGAAATAAGATTCCCACCTAATAGACTTAATGCTTTTGCCAGCATTGCACTGTCCACAGAAGATATGTGTTTTCTGTCATGGAGTGACAGGTGGACAGGCTTTCTATTTAACACTGACTGTTCCAACAGACACCTGCCAGGTGCCTGAGGCTTACACTAACTCCTCTGTTCAACAACAGAAAGACATCCTGCCACACTGTCAACCACGTCAGGCCAGAGTTTTGATGGAAGGTTTAAGAAATGTAGCTACTGTCCGTGTTTGTTTGTTGGCAATAGGCAGTAATAGGTGATAGCCAATTGGAGAGGCCGTAGCATTTAGCTAAAAACGCCATCAGACCTGATTAGGAGAGGAAGTAGATGTGCTTTTATTTCCATTTCAGCCTGCTGTAGACCACAAGACAGGAATCAAGGCAGTTCTCTTGCATAACCAAAAATTATTCTGCTCAATTGAGCCCTTAACCAGTTGACTAATTCTAAGGCTGAGCAGTGTGCACTCATTCAGACATCTTCCATGAAACAGTCCAATGCTGACTTAGCTTTAAAACAAAACAAACCCTAGATAGGCTTTCAAGGCTTATGCTTATTTTCTGTTTGTCTAAGATTATAAACCGTGCTCATTTAAATCTATCTAACCCCCGAAATAACACCAAAGAATGGTATCAACTCTACTGTGCACACACTGCCTCATCAAGTATGTTCTGTGGTTTAGTTACAATAAAAATAATGTAACAGACATTCGTGGCCATACACAGACATGCCAAAAACACCCTCTCTCAAACCAACATGTTCTCATTCAAGACTCCACAGAACCATGGTCTCAGTTTGAAGACAATGCATCGAGGCCTTTAGAGTGCTGTGGGAAAACCTAACGCAGAGAAACATGTGCAGTATTTACTTACTAGGTGTTTTTGAGCTGAAGATTCACACTGAGACCAGCAACGCTAATGCTACAATTCTATTAAAAACAAACCTTACATTAGAGCATTCATGTGGAAACGGTGCCCGCGTCTTAAAGCGGAGTATCACCAGTTCAAAATTTCAGCAGAGTTGAATCATTAAGATGTAAAGTTATTCAGACTGGTCAGATGTGAAATGCTCCATCCTAGTGCCAGAACTGTTTAAAATCCCTTCAGTCTGAAAAAACATATTGCCTCTCAAAGATACCGCACAGAAACTTGTTACACAAATTGGCTGTGAGTACACTGAGTGTGAGGACGTTTTTGACCAGCATTCTTCAAAATTATTAATGGACAGAAAAAGAGTTCCCCATGAAAACAACCTTTTTTAAAGATACCTTTTACAGTTGTCAACTATTTATAATAACTATCAGCTCTGTGTTGTCGCCATAGTGACCCCTGGTTCATGTGTCCACCAATGTTTATGCTACAATCAACCATTCTACCCCAGACCCGTCTGAATTACTTTAATTGCTTCTCAGTAATTGGCTTTTGTCAAAACTGACTTGAGAAATGTGGAATTTCAGTTGAACTGGACTTAAGTCTAGTCCACCTGTGTCCGCTAAGGCTTTAGCCACACTCGGACGTTAATGACATTAATTTAACAGTGTAGACTTTTGACATAAACACTGAAGCTGCGACCACGTCTCGAACCAACGAGTTTTTTTGGTTCTGAGGAAACGAATTTCCCTCAGTTCAGCGTCCACCTGCGCCAGTGGGTAGAGGGAGACAGCTGTACACTGACTAACATCGGTAGCGTTAAGGGAATGAAGACTAGTGTTGGACCCTCACACGAACCCCGCGGCTCCTTCAGGCGACGCGCGCGAACCCCTGACGTCGGCAGGCGCGCGCCCTCCTTACAGCGAGCCAGAGAAGCAGAAAATGGAGGAAGACGGAACTGACCAGAACAGAGTGAGAGGGGGGAAAACGAGGGCAGACGGGCAAGGAGACAGGAAAACGACCCCGGAGACAACATAAGGACAGAGAGACGCTCCCCCGCGGCACACTGCACTTTTATAAGTTGCGAGAAGTGGCACACAAAGGAGTAAAGGACGGTCGAGTTTGCGGGTGGTGGGAACGAAATGAGGGGAGTCCTAGAAAAAAAAAAAAGCAAGAAAAAAAAATCCCCCTTGTCTTGTCTGGTGCGCTAGGGCTGGGTGTTGACGCAGCAGAAATTTCCAGCAGGAGAAATCCCCCTTTTGGAGGTTAACGGAGGGGAGAGGGGGGTGAGGGTGGAGAGGTTAAGCCCTGGCTCGCCGAGACCGGCAGCTTTTCGCTTGAAATCGCAAGAGGCGGACAGCTCGGATCGCGGAAGCGGGGATAACTGACAGCTCGGATGAGCCCCGAGGCCAGAGTCACGGTGCGGTCAGAACTTGGGAAGAAATGCCGCTGAACGCGGGAAGTAAAAACGAGGGACACAGTCGCGAACACGGCACAACGGCTTTGATTAAAGCGTATAGAGTGTAAACAGAAACCTCAGAGCAATAAAAACACAGGCTTCACCTCCTCACAGGAGCTAATCCACAGCGAACCGACACCGGCTGGAGCTCACACTCATCCCTCTGCTTCAGCTGGAGCTCCACAGGCTGCCATTGTCCGCGGACTGTCAGCTGTGTCTCACCTGGCGACGGCAGAGCAGGGCTCTCTCTCTCTCTCTCTCTCACACACACAGCAGGGGCACAAACTTAGCAGTTACCTCCGCCGTCAGTCGGCGAAGCGATGCCGCTGAAAGTCACTTGTTGTTCGTGACAGTCGGCGGCCGTCCACGAGAAAACTCACCGCACGTTAACTCGAAGTTAACACGAGTACCTGACATAATTAAGTGCTTAAACACAGCTCCCCGTCCGAGCCACGAGCCGAGAGACACTGACAACACTGAGCGACTGACAGCAGTGAGCCCCTGTCAGAGATGGACCAGGAGCGGGTGTGTGATACTGTACTGAGCGCAGAGGGCGGCGAGACGTACCTGTTAACCCATGAGTTCTGGGTTCAAGCGCTGACGATGCCTCGGGCTTCAGTTTATTGCCGTGACCCTGCGAGAGACGGAGGCTGAGAGAAATTCTGTGCTCGGTTTCTTCCCCACGACGCTTTTGTGTCCGTCAGTGTAATTCCCCTGTCCTCTCCCCCTCTCAGCCTGTCTCTTTTTCCCCTCAAACTCCCCTGCTTTTCCGTGTCTCGGTATCAGGAACCAGCCTCCCCCTCCGTCTCTCTCTCTCTCTCTCTCTCCCTCCCTTCCTTCTCAATGCGCTCTCTCTCCCTCTCCCTTCTCAATGCTCTCTCTCTCTCTCTCTCTCTCTCTCTCTCTCGGCTGAGACTCAAATACAGGAAATGAGGCAACGCTCGCGCTCATTCTGACGGCAGGCTGAATAAAGGGTGAACCGTGGACAGCTCCAGTCTGACACTGACAGCCTTATGAGCGCCGTCACTCACCGCCACACACTCTTACAAACAAGTTAATTATAATAATAATAACTCGTAGTAACAGTAACATAAACCCACGCTATATATAGGCTGCGTGTGTGTGTGTGTAACTACTATAATTACCTTACTCCTATATATAATATACTACTCTCACTAATTAATAACCCTTTGATAGTTATAAACAGCGTTATAAAGACATACTGCTTTCGAAAGGGAAATATACTAATTTTAAAGCTACCACCTACAGCACTATTACTGCTACTATTTAAGACTAATCTTCTAAACATTTTAATGACAATAAAACCAACCAGGTTATGGCTCTCTGTAAATCTGAGCTTAAATGGATCTGAAATTGAATTTTCTGTGGTTGGGTTTGGGTAAGAGTAGCCTACTAGCCTCCACATGCAGGCCTTCCACAGAAGGGCAGGAGAATGTAGGCGTGAGTGAAAGCCTGGAGCCTGCTTTGTCCACGGTTTCTGCTTCAGTGTTGGGGAAATTAGATATGCCCCCTAGTGGTGAGAACATTCCTTACACCGCTCAGTCAGTTGGTTCTAAGTACGGTATCCGTTGGAGCACCCACTGTACTTTCTAACATGGTTTGCTTGAAAAACGGTGGCAGTGGAGTGTTACTGGGGCATCAGAATATGGCAGGATCCTCTGTCTGATATTTCAGATTATTTTTATTAAACTGATGTTACTCTGGCTTTTTAATATGTGATAGGTGTTGGAATTAGGGCTTTTCTTTTGTGCGGTGACAGGGTTTGTCTTTATGGGTCAGTGTCTGTGCTGGATCAGCGAGTGTGTGTGTGTGTGTGTGTGTGGATTACTGCCGTTGGCCTGTAGCAGGCCTGCTGGCTTTGGCCTCCGTACAGTTGTGTAATGCTGATGTTCTCTTGCCACTCTATGTGCTTGCAATCCGTGTTAGAAACAAGCTGCTTTACTCTCCCGCTCCCTCTCTTCCCATCTCTCTCTCTCTCTTTCTCTCTCTCTCACACACGCACACACTCATGCTCTCTCTCTCTTTCTCTGAACATGCCACTGCCTGTCTGCCAATCCGCCTGACATGACACAGGCCAGCTGACCCCTCCCTCCCTCCTCTTTTCATCCCTTCATCCACCTCTCCAGTGCTCTGCCCCTCCACAGCCCTTCCCACCCACACTTCACTTCCCACTGCACACAATGGGGCTTACACCTCATTAGTACTCTTACTTATTTATTCATTCATATCATGGGCACTTATCAAAGCTGGCTGCCACAGGGACTAAAGGGTAGGGCAGACCACACACACACAAACAGTGGCCAAACAACAGAGCTGTCTCATTATGCTCCCAACCTGCACAGACACCTGTTCTAACTCAACCTACTCAACTATTTAGGATGAGTTTCATACACTTCTCCTAATTGAAACACATTTGGCATAACTAGGGTGACCAGACGTCTTCTTTTACCCGGACATGTCCTCTTTTTTAGACTTAAAAAAATGTCCGGGCGGAATTTTACAAACGTCCGGGATTTTGTTTTTCTAGAGCTTACATAGAACTTCGAGAAGTTTCGTTCACAAACTAGTCCCGCCCTCCCCTACTCCGATTGGTTCGCTTGAGTGAGAAGGGGGCGTGGTGAAGTAGCCTAAAATATTCTGATTGGACGGTCTGACTGTAGAGCTACCGTTATTGGCTGATAACCTACTCTGTAAACATTTAATTGGTCAGTCTGCACGTAGTCACTAGTCCTTGTTTACCTCAGGCAAAGCTTACGTACCTACCCTCATCTCGAGCAGCTATGCCGAAACGTAAATGTAAATTCTCGGATGAATTAAAAAAGGAACTCCCATGTTTTTTGTAGCAAACAAAGGTGTAAAGGACTTTAAAGCACACATAGGTTCAGCTAAACATATAACGGCAGCGAGGGGCGAGAGCTCATGCCCCCCCCGCCCCACGGAGCCGTGTCCTCTTTTTCACCGTCTCAGATCTGGCAACCCTAGGCGTCACAGGCCTTATGTAAAGAGATTAATCAACATAATTTTATGTCAGAGTGTCATTGTACGTGTATAAGTGTAGCCTTTGTGAAGACCAAATAACCTACTGGTGATAGAATAACGTGAAGATTGTATCCAGTACAGGAAGGAAGTCAGACTTTAAAAGTGATGTTCAAAAAAAACAAAACAAAACAAACATTTATGCTTTGGTCCAAATGTTTAAAACCATGAACTGAGATGAGGATATTGCTCTATTCCTGCACCATAGGTGGATAATATTGACTTATTTTTGCTGTTTCTGATTATTTAAAGTCAAAATGGCTCCAAATTCAGCAGAATGTACTAAAATAAACAGGCGGAATGTACTGCAAAACTAAACAACTCAAAGAGTTTCTGTGGTAATTTAAACAGTAAACAAATACTTACAGACAAGTTGTTGTTGGTGTGTGTGTGTGTGTGTGTGCAGGTGTTACAGCTCTATTCCAGTGCAGTTGTGGTCCTAGTTATTTTAAAATCTTTATGCCATTCTTATTTTACTGTTGTTTATGGTTAAATTAGCACAATAATTTACTGTAAAAGTAGTACAGTGTTTACCTTTTCTTATAGCATCAATTATAAAAAAAATTAGCTGGAATCTTTAAGCTTGAAAATTAAAGTTTGATGATCAAAAAGTTAATGGTGATCTTTCCAGATTTCCTCAGGAGAAAGAACATTAGACAAAAAAAAAGTTCAGTTGAAGATAACGGCAGTGAAACCCTCTTGGCCAATGTGAGCAGTGTGTGATTATATTGAGCTTTCTACCAAACCTCAGGGGGAACCACATTAACTTTTTGGGATTGAAAATACTAAGAAGATGTCGTTTTTATAATTTCTTTCCTGTTTTTGTTCCTGAAATTAGGATTAAAGTTTAGTTTAAACTATTAATCCCTGACAAACACAGATATATCAACATGAATGTGTATGTGTTTAATCTGACGTAAATTGTGTTTAAGGACATTGAGGCTGCTGCTTTGTATCCAGCAAAGGGCTTATTGCTGTGGACCCTGCATACTGAGTGGGGGGAAGACAACTTCATGAAATAGGCCTTGTACTCTGCTGCTGCCTTAAACTTTATTTAGGCCACTACAAACGCTCTGCCATATATGTACACACCCACACATCCACAGACACGCACACACACACACACACACACACAGGGATTTAAAAGAAAGCATTAAAGCCCAGTGCAGGAAACGAGCAATGCCTTGAGTTTGAACCATGACAAAAGAAGGTGAAACGTTAACGGCATTCCTAAAGTGTTTCTTGAAATTGTAAATGCATATTTCTGTGGGTTTGCAGCCCTAATTGTTGATGTCAAACAAAGCTTAAAAGAGAAAAACAAACCGAAAAAAAGCATAAAGAAATACAAACAGCCGTAAAAAATTGCGTGAGACGATTTCAAAGTGCCGCCCACCCCCACCTATCACAGTGTGTCAGTGGAGAAGGAACCATGCCAGGTGTGTGTGTGTCTGCACACAGAAACCAACCTCCACAGAGAAGTGTCCATTGTGAAGACGATGATGATAATGGTAGATGACAAAAAAAAAAATCACCCTCAAAGAAAACACCTAAACCAAACAGAAAACCCCCACACAGCAAATAAACAGAACGTTGCCCGCAGCCTTGCAAAAGCAACAGAGTTTAGGGCAGGTGATGGGATAAAGTAAAAGAAAAAAAGAGGGGGGAATATGGAGGTGGGATGGGAAAAAAGAAGAGAAAGTGACAGTCAGTCAGTATGAGACTCTTGGGACAGGTGTTAGGAGCGTGGGCCTGTCACTTCAACATGTCTGGGCTAGCCTAGTCCTGTCAAGCTAAAGCCTCATTTAAAGTGATAGTTCAGTGGAAAATCAAGTTTACACAGTTCTCCCCATACCCCTGATATACTCAATCAGCCTAGCATGTATGGAGTCTTTCAGGTTTCGTACAAGGCTCTGAGGCTAATATACAGTGAAAGCTCTCTTCTAATTAGCATCATGAAATCCACATGCCTAAACGATCAAACGCTTGCCTTGAACAGAAATTTCCAGAAATGCTTTTGTAGATTTTAATACTGAATGATGTTCTGATGTCTATATAATGGACTACATTCTTGCAAAGCATGTTTGACTGTTTTTAGCTTTAGCTAGTTTAGCTAGCTAACTTTGGAAGAATATTGATGTTAACATTTCATTAAAAAACAGCCAAGCAAATGTATCTGTGATTAACAAATATATGATGTGTTAGGCACAATGGCAACTCACAGTCTATTCCATTACTTGTTAGCTACATTAGTATGTAGCTCTGTTAAAAAAAAAAGAAGGAAACTTGTGACAACAAACAAGTCTTAGATGATACTAAATTTGAGAACTATATTTGGATTCATAGAATATTTTATATTTGGTGCAAGCTTCTGCTTCCTTCTATACGTATTTAGACGTTTAAAACAGGGTTTTACCATAGAATGTATCTTTATTCATATATTAAGTGTGCTGCAGCTATAAACAAACCCACCATGGACTCCCAATGAGCAAACAGTGAGAATAATTGTAGCATACAAAACTCCCTGAGAGTATGAGGAAGAAACCCTGAGAGGAACCAAAAACTAAAAGGGGAACCTATCCTCCTGTGGGCTGCACCGGATGGTGTAGTAAGATTAAGCAGAGGTACTCAGCGCTAACAGAGCAAAGATCTGAGAAGTCAAGAGTTAGGACACTTAGAATGAGCAGGATACCTGTATTACTCTAAGGGTTTGAGAGACCTGAGAATAACCATAACAAAACCGCTCTAGGTTTGGGGCCGGTAACATTTAGAATTATTTCATACCAAAACCAATCCAGATATTTTCACTGCAATAAACAAGAGACTAAAATGACTGCGCAGACTGACCAAAAAGTGCCGTTGTTAATACCATGAATACAGTCTGTTTTTAATGGACTCAAATGGGCATGGGAATTATTGATTAATGATTGACTCGATACCATTGCTCAACAGTCCATGGTCACTGTTGCTTGACTCTTCTCTTCATGATGCACCAAAGGAAACATCTGGTCTGCAGGCAGGTCAGTCAAGCACACACGTTCTGCCAACGAAGCCATGCTGTTGTAGCATGTGCAGAATGTAGCCTGGTATTGTCTTGCTGAAATAACCAAGGACCTCCTTGGAAAAGGAATGGACGGCAGCATATGTCTCCCGAAAATGCCATGTACCTAGGGTTGGACAATACTTCAATATCAACATTTATCACAATGTAAAATGTTTCAATAACAATGTAATGATGATTTTGATACACCTTTTAAATATTTAAATATATTTTAAAGTTAGTTTATAAATATTAATACTGACAAAGCCAAGAGATATTTGTTCGATTGTGATGTCATAATGCTTTCAGTTCTTGGCAGTTTTTCTGTGGCTTTTTTTATTGTTCATATTGATATCGGAATTAAATCGTATTGACTGATATTAAGGAATATATTGTGTTATAAAGTTTGGCTGTATCGTCCAGCTCTACATGTTCCCCATATACTATTGCAGATCAGTGGTAATGAGTGGTTTGTAACATAGGATTCAATTACACTTCTCCATATTACCTACAGTACATTGTTAATTCATTCATGTTCCGTAGCTGCTTCATCCTTCATCGTGGTGGGTCCTGATACAACCTGGAATCAGTGGGTGCAAGGTGTGGTAGATAACGACAGGCCTAATATCTTTGCAATCTTGCATTTAGTAATATGCTGTTTGAAATGTTTGACACTTCTCTTATGAACTGTGACACAGTCTTAAGCCACGACTCATCATTAGTTGCAAAAACGGAGGCATTGGTGAATGCTGTTATTCCTGTTATATTCACCCAGAAAGTTGGTAAGTTGGTAGGATTAACATAAACAAAGTCAATAACTAGACTCATTTAGGACCAGTTCTTTCCTCTTTATAAAAAAAACAAAACACAAAAGAGCAGAGCTGTTGAGGGAGAATTTGACCCTCAGCCTTAGGTTGAGTTCTCACCCTTTTTCTGTCTCTTTCTCTATCTTTCTCGCTCTCTCCTCCCACTCCACATCTTTTTTTCGTCTGCTTTCCTTACATAGCCCACTGGCCTTGGCTGACCACTGCTACCCCCTCCACCCGCGCACCCCCATCCCTCTGCACCCCCCAAGCTGCCCTCCTTCAAAAACACACAGGGGTCTCTCTCTCTCTCTCCATGGTTCTCTGCAGCCAGAGGTGACCTACTGTTCACACACACACACACACACACACACAGACCTGTCTCCTGTTCAGAGCCAAGTCTTCTCTCGTTCTCTCTCACACTCACCGTCTCTTCAGCATCTTTATTTTCCTCCTCTCTGTTTTTATCATAAAAAATGGCGCTTGTCCTGACATTACCTTCAATAGTTCAATGTCATGCACCTCCTGCCCATTTATATGTGTGTACACACAAACATTCTTCTCTCTCAGAGAGAGTTTTCTCTCTGTCTCTCACCCCCCTCCAAATCTCATTTACTCCCTTGGAACTTGAAAGGGGCGGGGGAGAAGGAAAAAAGCAGAGAGTTGAGTACAAAACGACCTTCTCTTCCCTGAAGCAACAACATCATCCTATTGTGGAGGTCACTCCTCAGACACGGCTCCTCGGCGCACAACACCGCTCTGCTTGTTTTAATGATGTTGGGGAGCTCCACGGAAGCTTCCAGATAGTCAGTTTCCCTTTTTTTTTTCCTGTTTTAGTAAAAATCAAATGCTAACCCCCTCACTCTCCTCCTGCTCAAGAGAGAGAGAGAGAGAGAGAGAGCGAGAGCGAGAGCGAGAGAGAGAGAGAGAGAGAGAGAGAGAGAGAGAGCGAGAGCGAGAGCGAGAGAGAGTGAGAGAGAGAGAGAGAGAGATGGGTATGTGCCCTGAATCCTGGCTGATCTTTTAGCAGTTGTTATGGGGCAGAGAAAACTTTGGAGAGCATAGATCCAGTTGAACCAGATGAAGTATGAGTTTAGCCTCCTTTAATTATTTCAAATGATATTTCTTTTGTACGAGAGTGGAAGGCATGGAAGGCAATGTTAGCATGATGGCAAACCCATTGTCATTTTTAACCTGCCTAGTCATAATAAGCTCATGTAACATATTCCAGCTCTGGTCTAGGGCCACTTTAGTGACCCTTTAGAAAGGAAACATAAACAAGAGTGGAGACGTTTCCTCACTGCCTGATAGGGAGCTGGAGTTTATTGGCTGGTGCTGTTTTCCAGTCCGGTGCGTTGTGTAAGCAGTGTGTGGGGGTGATGAAAGGGTTAAACCTCAATGCTGTCTCTTGCTTTAATGACCCCCTGCAGCTCAGCAGGCGTTTCATTTGAACCCTCGACCTTTAGGGGCCTTGACACACTCCCACACCAGAACAAATTAGCCCTGACCCTTGAGGAAGGGGGCAATGCTTGGTCATAAGTGTGCATCGGTTAGATTGTATGAGAAATGCTCAGCTATACTGTATATCTGTGTTTGTGTGTGTGTGTGTGTGTGAAGGAGAGAGAGAGAGAGAAAGGTTGGGGGCTATGTTCAGAGAATGAAAAAATAGATATGTACAAGCTTTCTATCACTTTTCATGTAATTTACAAAACAGAGGCAAGTCAAAGCATCTTTACTGTAGCTCATATAGTAGGAGTTGCAAAGACTAGTTTGTGCTGTAGGGAGTAGTCGAATACTCTGAAGGACACCATACCAGTCAAACTTTGTTAGTCTGGAAGTACTTCAGAAGAGGATAAAACAACTCTAAAATCATACAACATATCTGAAATTGAAAGAAGCTGAATGACTTTGTGTTGCCTGGACAGGGAACATACCAGATGACTAGCTAACATGACTAGCTGTGCTACACCTACTATATGTCTAATATATTTTATTATACGAATAATAAAAAGAGGGCGGCACGGTGGCGCAGCAGGTAGTGTCGCAGTCACACAGCTCTAGGTTTTGGGTTCGATTCCTGCTCCGGGTGACTGTCTGTGAGGAGTTTGGTGTGTTCTCCCTGTGTCCGCGTGGGTTTCCTCCGGGTGCCCCAGTTTCCTCCCACAGTCCAAAAACACACATTGGTAGGTGGATTGGTGACTCAAAAGTGTCCGTAGGGGTGTGTGTTGCCCTGTGAAGGACTGGCGCCCCCTCCAGGGTGTATTCCCACCTTGCGCCCAATGATTCCAGGTAGGCTCTGGACCCACCGTGACCCTGAATTTGATAAGCACTTACAGATAATGAATGAATGAATAGTATAAAGATATGTTATTGTTCAGTAAAGATACAAACAGTGCAAAATGCTCTAAAAGTCCAGTTTTATTGAACAGAAAAAAATATCAATTAAAATCCTGGACTTGAAGCAGGGTGCATGAAGGTAGTCTGAACTATAATAGAACAAGGTAAATTATGTTCCCTGTCTAAAGGTACTGAAGATATACCCTTGAGGCTATTACCACAGTAATGACATTACAGAGAGTGTAAAACTACAGTTAAAACCAGGTCTTCAGTTCAGGCCATAAATATGTAAAATAAGAGAACTTAAACCTTCCCAAATTAATTTCCAATTTTAAACCTATGTAGCCAAGGGGTTACTGCACACTCAGATTTCATGAACCTCGGATCAATAATTTTCTAAAATGAAAATCACAGAACGTTCTAAAGAGCAAAACGTGAATTAACTGCATGTCAAAGACTACACTGCACCCGTGAGAGGAGGTGATATTTAGGCATAATCTGCCACGGCCTCTCGTCAATTCACACATCCTCATTCTCTCTCTCTAGCACTTGTTTAAGCAATGTTTGCCTCACATCACTTTCCTGCGTTACTTGCATCTGTACTGACCTGAATCATCTAGAGATGATTTGAAGTATAGAGGGAATGTGCATAAAGATTATGCAAATACTACACCATTTAAAGGGGCTTGCATCTGCAGATTTTCCCTTCAGTTCAGGTGCTGAAGGCCTAGCTGATAGGAGAGCTCCCTCGGCCCTGAGGGGTTCCCATTTCTGAATGGATAGCTTTACATTAATCCACCTTTTTTCTAATGGTGCAGAACTGATGAAATGTCTAGGTCAGTAAAGTAATTTTATACTGATTCTACAATGGGATACACAAGACTATGAAGTGAATGTCTCTGGTGTCCGCATCTGGATGAGATTGCTGGTCATAAAAGGATAGAGATTATTATTATTATTATTTTGCTATTTTCAAGAAATTGCCTTTATTTACTTTGCCTTAGGTCTAGGATTTTAAAAGCAGTTTTATTGATATATTCCTCACTAGTCTCATGTTTAATAGCAGGACTGTCTTAAGGAAAGATCCCTGTATCTTATTATTGTGTAGTTCAGGGTCACAGTGGGTCAGGTGCCTACCCGGAATCATTGAGTGCAAGAAGGAACACATCCTGGAGGGGGCGCCAGTCCTTCACAGGGCGACACACACTCACACATTCACTCAGATCTAGGGACACATTTCCACCTACCAACGCATGTTTTTGGACCGTGGGAGGAAGCACCCGGAGGAAACCCACACGGACACAGGGAGAACACTCCAAACTCCTCTAGGGGACTAGTACACTGGAGCTGTGAATGTGACACTACTGCTGCGCCACTGTGCTTCCCACTTTTGTCAGACAACATTGTCTAGATTTGGGTAAACTATATTATACCGTAGTTTAATAAATGTAGGTTAATTTTGTTCACATCATTCGCCTTTGCCTGTCATCTTCAATATATTTCTCTAGTCTTTTGTAAATATTTGCTTTTGGTGACAAATATTATATAAAGGCAAATATATGTATTGTCACATGCCAAGATCATTTTCGTAGCGAGCAGTGTCTGTGAAAGTCTACCGCAGACTACGAAGGTTTGGCACATTTTCCAGATGCATTTTTGTATGGGGTTTTTGTTGGTTCTCCATCACGGTGACATTTAGAAAAATAAGCCTAGATGTGAAGTGAAAGGAGAAATGGTAATGAAGAGAAAAAACCCCAGAGAATTCCTCAGACATCAACTGATTCACACGTGTGGACGTGTGAAGATTAGGGAAACACCCACAAGGCACTTTGCAGAATTTCCCTCCCCTCCAGAACAAACACACTCGACATCATCTGGCCGATCCAGTCCAATTTTCCACATATTAGCCCTAGACTTGTCTCATCTCAGTCTCTTTCCTCAGCCCTGTCTCTTTCTCTCTTTCTCTTCCCCTATCCCTATTCTCATTTCCCTTCCTCCCTGATGCTTCCTCACTTTCTCTTTCTTCTCCAAGTCGTTCTGCCTCCTCTTTTCTTTCTTTTCACAGCTCCCCCCTCTTACTTTATATCTTTCCTGGCTGATGGTCTCTTGGGGAACACTCATTTTGGTCATAATCACCTCGGAGGTTGGGGGACTTGCTTTCCACATAGTGCAAAAGACCCCTTTGCAATACACAACACACACACATACACACATCAGAACAGCGGTTAATAGGAGCGGACAGGCCTTCAGCCTTTGCCTCCACCACCAGATGAAAAAGCAAGCAGCAAAAGAACAGAACAGATAACCGTTCTTTTTTTTTCATCTGCCTCTCTCCCCCCTCGCCTCAGTCACACACGTCTAAGGGTAAAAGAGCTGGCACCAGAGTCTGTGATGTCACAACTAGTAGGTGTATAAGCAGCTTACAAACATGGGGGAGAGAGACCTAGACATAGACAGAGAGAGAGAGCGAGAGAGATAGTGTAGGCTGAAAGGATGGGGTGTATGTGTTGTACTATATGGGCATTTTCTGGAAATGGAGGACAATTGGGGTTAAATACTGTATACATCTGGGTATGTGGTGGAATGTGCTTAAAAACGAAAGTGCCAGGAATATTTCTGTGAAGTGATGCCATAGACGAACCACATCTGGTTCCGTAAAGAACCTTTCAATGGATAAATCCTTAAAATCAGAGCACACATTGACCCGACAAACAACATTTTAAATGTGGCAGTGGGTAGAAAAAATGTGTGACTGTGGAAGAACATTCTAGAGCTGAGAACACAAGAGAACATTTCTGAAGAGTATAAAGAGAGAACAGTGTAAAAGAAGGTATAAAATCTACAGTTGGTTAAATGTATACATACGAAGGAAAATCTCTACCGGTGTAAAAAGAAGACATATTTTTGAGGAACATTAACATAGGGCAAGCGTGTACAGCAGTGGTTACGTGGGGAAAGAAGAACATTGTAGAACAATGGAAATGTAGAGGATATTTTTATAACAGAATGGGGTAATGTTTAGAGCAGTTTGAATCAAGGAACATTTTTAAACTACATGAAAGGGCAAGAACATTCTGTTAAAGGGAGAATATTAAAAATGAGTTTAAACGTGAATGAATGAGGAAGAACATTTTAGAACAGTATCAATGATAGGAAAGTTCTAGAACAGTGTAAATAAGAGAACTCTCTCCAACAGTGTGAACAATGCCACAACTATAACACACAGGCTAAATGAACAGTGACCCACCATTTACGTTTGCTATCGTGCCCTGGCCTTTAAAGACACATAGATCGAATGAAAATATTTCCAAGGTTGTCACTGAAAAACTATTTAGAATTTGATTCAGTCAGAAAAGAGTGGTGTGTATAATAATATACATTATTGGGTACTGTTTGCAAGAAATGATGCATTATGTCTCACCACATTGTGCCAAACTTTGTGAAAGAGTTGTAGGAGAGTTATAAAGCTGTTTTAAAACCTTTGAACTGCTCAGTTCAAGTGTATCTATTGTACATAATGTTGTAAAAATACTGAGTGAATCCATTGAAATGTGTGTCTGTGTAGGGCAACACTGTGGAAGTGTATGACCTTTGAGCCCTCAGACAGCATGGCATGGGAAACTGTCATGCTACCGAGACAAATATAGCCAAACAGGCTTGGGAGCACTCTGAAAAGCCTTGTCACATAACACAGTCCAGTGCTATGGAAGCTGATACTCTATTACACAAGGAAAAAGCCAAACTTCAGTTCTATGTGGAACCTGTAATGAGTTCATTGGGCCCAAGCTCATCTCAGATGGCCCCAACGACAGTAGAAACGAGTCCATGTCTCAGCTTGTTTTTGTTAAGAAATTGACATTTTGTGTTTTCCATACTAATGGCAATGGACAGTTATCTGAGACAGGTACAAAAGCCAACTCGTCTCATGGTATGGGAGTGCATTAGTGACCAAGGCATAAGTGTCTTGCATATGTGACAACTTTTAGTTAAGGTGGAGGTGAACATTTCAATTTTACAGTGATATATTCTGCCAACAAGACATGTTGTTCCTGGGAAGTCTATGGTTATTTCAGCAAGACAATGCCAGGCTTTATTCGCTAGGTGCTACAACAACATAGTTTCATAGACACAGAGTGCATGTCCAGATCAGTCTCCTATTGAGCAACATGAAGAGAAGGATCAGGCAACAGCGACCTTGGACTGTTGAACAGCTGAAGTTTTGTTAATCAGCAATGCACAAAGTTCCACTTGCAAAACTTTGACAACTGGTATCCTCAGTTCCCAAATTATTTACAAAATTTAATTAAAAGAAACGTGATGTAATAATGTCTAATTATTTTCTGGAAATGGAATAATCATGACTTTTTATACATAAAAAAATGACTTCAGGTAGCGTAGGGACCAAAATCTGTGTACACACTCATATACAGGGATATGTACGTGATAACACTTTAAGTTGAAGAAACATTAAGGTTAGTATAAGGTTGGGGTTAGGATTCGTAATGTCCCTTGAAACCATGGAGACCAGACAGTGTGTGTGTGATGTGAGTGCGTCTCTGTGTTTGACACAGAAAATTCTACAGAAACTGAGAGAAGGGAAGAAAGACAGTGATTAACAGAAAAAGGGGGTTGTGAGAGTGATTGTAAAAAGGTCGGGTAAAGTACTTTGCTCTCCCACTGTGTGTGTGTGTGTGTGTCTGTGTGTGAACACAGGGAGAGGTTTATTTCTCAGGTCATGTGTAAGAGGGTCCACCCTGCTGACTCCACACATACACACAGGATGGAGGGGTTAAAAGACTCACAAAGGAGGGAGTGGCATCATGGGAAGGCGTGGGATGCTCCGTCCGTCCGGCCTTGTTTTTTTTTTTTTTGTGGGAAGAAGGGAGGGAGCGAGGTCATTAAAGGAGGAATGAGAGGGGAGGAGAAATGAAAAGAGGGAGAGAAAAAGAGAGGGGGAGGAGTATAATTAAAGGGCAGGGCAGCTGATAAGGACGCACAAGGAGGCTTTTGTAAGTGCCTCAGTAAAACAAGGGAAGGGACACCCTCAAAGACACACACACACACACACACGCTCATACATATACATTCATTTTCACCTAAGGAACAGGACAATGGTCAATTTTAAACTATTTAATAACACTACTACTAATAATAATAATAAATAAAGCGTTTAAAATTTGAAAATGAGTGTCAGATATATTTATCATAATAATATGCAATCATTTGTCATTGTACAATGTGCAACAGACTGTGTCTTCTGAATTTAACCCTTCTTGTGGTAGTGAACACTCACACAGAGCATCAGGCAGCCATCCCCGGCACCAGGGGAGCATTTGGAGGTTCAGTGCTCAAGGGCACTTCAGCCATGGATGTTCCTGCACATCCTGAGGATTGAACCGGCAACCTTCCAGGACCAAGCCTGGTCCTCTAACCATTAGGCCAAGGTTGCCCCATTTATGTGCATAAGTATACTGTATGAAAGGTATTAATAGGTAGTTTGTCCTATTTCACTGCAGTAACAGGTTCTAATCTTCTGACCAGACTTAATAGTAGATGCCGGTACATTTCTGAGAGGATTTAACTGCTATCAGCTACAACACCACTACAAGAAATGCAACATACAAATGTTGGTTGGTGAGATTTGAATCACAAACACCACTTCTACTCATCCCAAAGTACTAGATGTGTGAATTTAAAAAAAACAGAGTTCGGGGTGTGTCCCAAATCAGCCCCATACTCCCTACATAGTGCACATCACAGATAATAAAACTAACAATACGCAGAGTAACTTGTAACTCATTCCACAGGGAAGCTTGAACCTTGAACTATTTAAAATATAAATTTTAAATAGTAATATACATACAACGCACTACCTGAGTGCAGACACCATTGTTTTGTGACTAACACTGTACCCTACAGAGGTTTTAGGGAGACATTTGGGATTCTGCCTTGGCTTTGCTGCACCTAGGAAACGTCTTTCACGGATCACTCACACGTTCAGACATGGATAACTAATTTAGTAAACGTTAAGCCAAACCAGAGGAAACATTTGTGCAGACAGCGATAAAACTTCATCCTCTAAAAATCTGTTCTACTTTCAGAGCACAGGGACAGCGGGATCAGATGATTACCTGTAAACAGGGGGAAAAGACTGAGTGAATTGAGGTGATTACTGAAACTTGTAAAATAATCTGTGAATGAATAACTCGATCCGGCAGAAGAGCAGAGAAATGCATTAGATCCTATGACAAAAACTCTCATGTGGCCTTTTTCTCCTCATTATACTACACAGTGTGATTTTTTTTAAACCCCAGACACAAAGAGGCAGTGGGCCTCTGGGTGTAGTAAGACTCTCTTCAATGTAGGTAGAGGAGATAAATGATAAGTATATAATATATCTGTATATGAGATTAATGTACCCCACTTTCCTATTTGTTTATATTAGTGCTGCACTCTGAAACTAGAACCATTGGTCCTCAATATGGTGCCTACATCCCAAAAACAAATAAATAACTGACTGCAACGCATGAATAGGCTGTATCCAAAATGGCTCCCTTACGTTTACGTTCCAGGGCACTATTTAGTAAGAATTCTTACTGGAAATATCAACGGCAGAATTTTAAATTCAAATTTGAGTGTGATTTTAAGGGCGATACTATCTCAGCGCACTCATAATGTTTTGTAAATATTGAAGTTAACTACATGAGCTGAATGTGGACCAAAATGTGTATCCAGATTTATACATACAAATGTGGGCCTATATTTCAGGAAAAATGTCCCTCGATCTATACTGTAAGTTCCACAATCATATGTACATAGTGTTCCTGCTGAAAGAGGACAGTGCCATTAGGGAATACTGTTAGTCATGAAGAGGTGTACTTGGGCTGCAGTAGTGTTTAGGTAGGTGGTACAGAACCACAAGGTTTCCCAGCAGAACACTGCCCAGGGCATCACACAGACTGATTCTCAGTGTGTTCTTACGTTCTTCTATAGAATACAGGTCCATTCTTTGTGTTCTTGTTATTGAGAAATAACCACTGCCTCTGCTGCCTTGCCTTGTTCCCGTAGTGCATCCTGATTCCATCTCATGCCCAGACAAGCGATGCACACCCCCTGTCCACATTATGTAAAAGTCAGTGTGATTCTGTAGACCAGCCCACCTCCTTCCATTGCTCCATGGTTCAGTTCTGATGCCTTATATGCCTAATGTAGGTGTTTTCTGTGGACAGCAGTTGTCAGCTCTGACGGGTCTGAAGCTACACAGCCCAATATGCAGCAAGCTGTAATTCACTGTGTGTTCTGAAGCCTTTCTATTGTAGTTAGCATTAGCTGAGGGCTAACCTTTGCCCTCAATGTGCATCAGTGACACCTCACACTGGGTCACGGTCATCCTTCCTTAGTCCACTGTTGGTCGGTACTAATCACTATAAAACTGTGGCCCAATACAAAAGGTTCAGCATTACAGTATCTTTATTTGAGAACCATGTATACGGATGTGGACCTTCCAATGTCATTTCGTGAAGTAACACACTATGATTCAAATACATTCATTCATTATCTGTAAGCGCTTATCCAGTTCAGGGTCACGGTGGGTCCAGAGCCTACCCGGAATCATTGGGCACAAGGCGGGAATGCTTCCTGGAGGGGGCGCCAGTCCTTCGATTCAAATACATGTATTCATATATATTTACTTACAAGCAGAACTGCCAGAGATCACATGTTTGACCCCCAGATTTGAGTGACAATTGGCATCACTATCTCTGAGCTCTGGGTGGGTAAGATGGCCTTTCCTCTCCCCACCACAAGGACAATGCTAGCTAGATGTGTGAGCTAGGATACAAGATCTGGGTAGGTTGGGTTCTCCTCTCCACGTCTGTTGACCTGTCCAGTGGCAGTTTAGAAAGAACCGGTAGTTGGCTTCATGTATCTCAGAGGAAGCATGTATTTACCCTCACACTCCCAGACTGGTGGAATTAGTGATGACTAAATCGGGTAAAAAATTAGTGTTCAGAAAATACCTACCACCATCTTTAACCTTCTTTTAAAAGTAATCACTGCTCTTTGAGTTAAAAAAAATGTGTGGCTTCTGTTTTTATGGCAGGGAAATTTTGTTGGCTGACAGCATACAGTCAGAAGGTTTTTGTCCTGACTTCATCTCATCTTCAAAAACTGAGAACACTAAACCCTCCCTCTTCAGCTGGTTGCTGTTCCACCCTCAACCATTCATCCCTCCATCTCTCCATCCAGCTCTCCCTCCTTCCCTAACCACCTCTTCTAATTTGGTGAATTTTTGTTCCTCCCCCACACTGTCCTTATCCAAAGCAGTATTTACCCCCAGCCCCCCGCCCCTGTTCGTGTTCAGTTAAACAGCCTCCAGTATGGCAGCAAAGAGGACAATTAAAACAGAATTTGACGACAGCTACTGTACGGTGAAACAGCTGAAGTGGGCTGTGTGTGCAGTGGGCAAGAATTTATGCAGAAATACTTATTCTCTAAGAGTTTATCTCTGTGCCACACACCATGAACCTTTTAGAATCAGCATATATACTTAAGTGCGTGCTCTCTCTCTCTCTCTCACACACACACACACACACAGAATTACTCACCCAGACAGACAGAGAGAGAGAGAGAGAGAATGAGCAGCCAACAGAAACCCCAATCAATACCGTGTCTATGAACAGCAGGGCCAGGAATGAGAAAGTGGGCCAAACAATGAGAGAGAGAGAGAGAGAGAGAGAAAGAGAGAGAGAGAGAGAGAGAGAGAGAGAGAGGCAATAAGGGAAGAAGTTATAACCTTTGCCGATCACACATCTCCCCCAAAACCCCAAACAGAGCAGGCGAAGGTGTTCTTGTGATAACATTTTTGACTTTCTCTGTATTAACAGAAGTTAAAAGCTAAGCTTAGACCGGAAGGCAGATTTAAGACTGTGGTTTGAGTCTGTTATACCACAATGCTTAAATATTTATATTCTTAACACTCCATATATAACTAACCACAGAACAACATAACACTACTGATATGACTCTCCAGTGCATTCTCGAACTTGTTTCACCCCTACAGTAGCCCACAAGTCTCCGGCTTTGATTAAAGTGCCAATGTAAACATGAAGGAATCAACACACTTGGAGGAGAATGCTAATTACCCATGTGGCTCACCCAAAAAAACTCAGATCTTACACAAATGAACCAAATCAGGAACGAAAAGCACTGCTACTATAATATCTAACCCTAGCCGAATCAAAAATGAATCTATATAGTGATTCATTTTACTCAGTCATGTCCCCAGTTTAGTCATCAGCCCGCCTTGAAGGATGAGACCCAGCGCATGCTTCCTTTCATTCATTATCTGTAAGCGCTTATCCAATTCAGGGTCACGGTGGGTCCAGAGCCTACCTGGAATCATTGGGCGCAAGGCGGGAATACACCCTGGAGGGGGCGTCAGTGCTTCACAGGGCAACACAGACACACACATTCACTCACACCTACGGACACTTTTGAGTCACCAATCCACCTACCAACGTGTGTTTTTGGACTGTGGGAGGAAACCGGAGCACCCGGAGGAAACACACGCGGACACAGGGAGAACACACCAACTCCTCACAGACAGGTCCCTGGAGCTGTGTGACTGCGACACTACCTGCTGCGCCACCGTGCCGCCTTGCACATGCTTCCTGAGACGTGTAAAGCCATCTACTGCTATTGGAAAGCTCAACACACTTGGAGGAGAGTGCTAACCCTGCGCATCTTTTTGTCAGCTAACAGACGCTCACAATGACTAGTACTGTGCTTGTCTTGAGGGAGAAAGTATGGTCATCTCACACACACGGGGAGCAAGGCCAACTGTGCTCTCCTGGACGACCAGGCTTGGATGGCTGAGGCATAACTGTGGACAGAACCATTGATTTCACAGTATTAGTGCCTAAGCTTAGGTTTTAAAATGCAAATATAAATTCAGATTTTTATTTCAGCCCCGAGACCCTTAATCTCTCCTGTGAGTGAGGCCATGAACATGTTGATTTTCTTTTTTAAATTTATATCATCATAGAACCTTTCTTTCCTGCATGACGCTGAAAAGAGAGTGAAATCAGACAAGGCCTGTGTGTGAAAGAGGGGATATGGGGAGATGAAAAAGGCTTTTTGGGAAAAAAAAGGAAAAAAAGAAAACTCTTCAGCTTCCGAGAACAAAGGAGGCATTTGATAGTGCTTCCCTGCCTTTGTGAACGGTGTGTTATCGTCAGGGTGTGAGACGCATTGTCTCTGCGGTAGAGCGAGAGAAGTGAAGAACGAGAAGCAGAAATGGTGGTTAAACACTCCCCCAGCTTCAACTGACCATAGGATACACACACACACACACACACACACACACACACGAATACACAATAGAGCACACAAACACAAGGAACGTCCAAAACTTTTCTGTCCAGATGGTTTTTAACCTCTCGCCCACACACACACACACACAAAAACACACACACACAGAGCTTCTTAACATAACTTTTAAGAAACACACTCTAGCCCCCAATTTCTGACCCCTATCTCAAACAATCTTCTCTTAAGACCTAATGTGCTTTTACTGGCCTGACCATCCACCCACTCATGTGTGCTCGCGCACACTCACTCACACACACACACACACACAAACGTTACATCCCACAGAGAATAAAGCCTACTGTTGTACACTCAGGCTAAGAAGTGGGCAGTATGTCAGAGATGTGTGAGCTGTGCCAATCGCACTGGTGATCCTGCTGGACTGCTCAGATGGAACGACCGAGTGTTTCGCTCCTCACGACCTCACAAAGCTCATCCATCCATTTCTACAGCAACCACCAACTCATACCAGCCAAAGTCCCCTGTCAACCCTGTGCTTTTCAGCTTCTTACATTCAAGCCTATACACAGTGCACCCCAGCATTAATCACAGTTACAGTCACTTCATTGGTATGATATATTTAAGCCATCCTCTGCAGCAGTAACATTTCTGGGGAGGCTTCAGCATTAATTGTTGGGATATTTCTGTGAAGATTTGATGGCGTATAGCTACAAGCATTATTGAAGTCAGGTACAAATATTGGATAATTAGTTCTGGATCACAATTGGAGCTAATTCCCAAGCTGTTGGAGTTCCATCATTTCAGAGAAAGCAGTGTCACTGCTCAACAACACAATGCAGAGGCTTTATACCTCTTTAGTTAAAAGGTTATAAAAGTAATGTACACTTCAGACACATCGTGATTATATGGAAGCCCTTTTTCCACCATATAAATTAATAATAACAAAGGCACCAATGTTTGTCAATATTTTGAGATGCTATATCATTATTTTGATAAGTGAATAAATTGAGATGGTATTCTTAAATCAATAGATTGAGATAATATCTCATTATTTTGAGACACTAAGTCAATGTATTGAGATACTATCTCATTATTTTAAGATACTAAGTCAATATATTGAGATAATATCTTTTTATTTTGAGATACTAAGTCAATATATTGAGATAATATCTCATTATTTTGAGATACTATCTCATTATTTTAAGATACTAAGCCAATATATTGTGATAATATCTCATTATTTTATTTTATATAAAATTTATATTTATTATTTATATAATCTCAATACATTGACTTAGTATCTCAAAATAATGAGATATTATTTCAAAATATTGACTTAGTATCTCAAAATAATAAGATATTATCTCAATATATTGACTTATTATCTCAACATAATAAGATATTTCAAAATATTGACTTAGTATTTCAAAATAATAAGATATTTCAAAATATTGACTTAGTATCTCAAAATAATAAGATATTATCTCAGTATATTGACTTAGTATCTCAACATAATAAGATATTATCTCAATATATTGACTTAGTATCTTAAAATAATGAGATAGTATCTCAATATATTGACTTAGCATCTCAAAATAATGAGATATTATTTCAAAATATTGACTAAGTATCTCAAAATAATAAGATATTATCTCAATATATTGACTTAGTATCTTAAAATAATGAGATAGTATCTCAAAATATTGACTTAGTATCTCAAAATAATAAGATATTATTTCAAAATATTGACTTAGTATCTCAAAATAATAAGATATTATCTCAATATATTGACTTAGTATCTCAAAATAATGAGATATTATTTCAAAATATTGACTTAGTATCTCAAAATAATAAGATATTATCTCAATATATTGACTTAGTATCTCAAAATAATGAGATATTATTTCAAAATATTGACTTAGTATCTCAAAATAATAAGATATTATCTCAATATATTGACTTAGTATCTTAAAATAATGAGATAGTATCTCAGAATATTGAGACAGCAACTTACATATTAAAAAAAAGAAAACGGACGCTTTTTAAATTATTTTTTATGTAGTGGAACGGGCTTCCATAGGATTACATTTGAGGGACATGAGAGAGAGAGAGAGAGAGCGAGAGAAATAACGGAATGAAAACAACACAGAATGGTCATATAAAAGAAGAATAATGATGTAATAATGAGAGAAAAAGAAGACAGAAAAGTTAAAAGAAGGAAGTAATACAGAGATAGAAAAATAAGAAACTGTTAAAAAACAGAATAAACTTCAGTAAATAGGGATTTGTGGGACATGACACAACCGTGCCTCACAAATTAACTTGAACCTGCCATTGTCTAACATATTTAAATATGCTAATGAGAAGACTATAATGCTTGACTGAAATACAACTGCTCATTTAGAATGTTCCAGTGTTAATGTAGCATTACCAGCTACCAGCGACGCCTCTGTTCCTGACACAGCCATCCGAGATCAGGAGTCAAAGAGCACCAATAGACTTTATTAATGCACTTAAAGGCAACATTCACTTTGTTAAAAAATAAAACTGAGAATGTTTCCTCATCGTTTACTCGTCTCCAGTCTGTTTGCGTGCTTGTTATTGGTCTAATGTGTTTAAGAATCTTCTGTGTCAGTAAATGGACGGACAAAAAAAAAAAACAAACAAACAAAAAAAACAGTGTCTTGGCCTGATATGTTATATGCTTTCTCTCTGTTCATGGCAGAGAAAAGGCATCTGGGGTTGTTTAGGTGGCTGAGGCATCTATTGCGCTATTTCTGCTCCATATGGGTTCTGTTGATTTATTTTTGCTGTTTGAGATTACTTAAGGTGGAAATGTCTCCAAATTCAAAAGCCTGCATGTAAAACAGACCGAAAGTGATAAACAACCCAAGCTACAAAAGAGTTTCTGTGGTAATTCAAACATTAAATAAAAACGTACAGACGTTGAACATCCACATTGAAACAACAGTAGTTTCCCCTCTAACACAGTTTTACAAATTAAAAAAGGCGGAGCTTCTAAACGTAAACAAAACAGAAAGAACCACGTTTCCCCACCATTGAAGACGTTCCCCTTAAATGACACGATTTTATATTTAAATAAATAAACAGCCAGAAACACTCTAAATTAAACTTCCATATTCAGTGATTCCGTGGGCTCCACGTTTAAAGACGAGATTAACTAAAGAAAGCAATTAAAAGGGAAAGAACAACACAGGACTTTACACTGTTGGTCTCGCTCAGTGGATGTTTAAACATGGAACAACAGTGGTAATGTTCAGAAAAACCTCAGTAAAAGGCCCTTCCCTTTGCTGCTGTTAGTGTTTCTTCTTCAGTCTGAGCGCCGCTCTGTGAACTCTGAGGCCCGACTTTGTTTACAGTGCTGCGTCTCTCCGTCTGTTAGCGTACAGCAGGCTGCGTCCCAAACCGCACACTACCACACTACATAGGGTGTAAGGAAGTGCATATTCAGATTAATATTGCAGAACTTTGTTGTAATGCCGTAGCTTCACGCTTTTTGCAGTTAAATGATGGACTATTCTGAAATATTTCCACACTCCCACAGTTAAATCAGCGCAATGCTCCCAAAGCAGATTTATTTACCGCCAGCTTGTATTCTTGTTACTGCGTAGCCATGTCAACTACATTCACTAGTCAACTAGTGCCTCCCACAATCGATTAGTGGGTCCAGTTGACTAGTACACACGGCTCCTTAGTTCAGCAGTGATATTTTATTTCCCATCCGCCTTTCCCGTCACACCTATTTTAATTTCCCCCCATTGTCATGCCCCAATGATTTCTGTTTTCCACATGTACCAGTCAAGTTAGCATATTCCTCCAAGTGCTGAGCTGCAGTGCAATAAGCAGCAGTTTGAAAAGAAAGTGATATTGGCTTCAGTCTTGAAATGAGCACCACCTGCCCTTGTGATTGAGTCTGAAGGCAGCTGTTAGCTAAAATACATAGATAATAGTACTTTAATATATGTGGCTGGAGATGTTCTTGAGTTATTTATTTATTTTTTAACAGACAGGAGCACATAACTGGAGCACAAAATGGTTCAGAATGGTTCATCTCTGCTTGGTAAGCACTGAGAGATTACGCTGACAGGAAAGAGTCTTTTACTGGGTGTTTTAGAGGTAAGGGTTAATAGGAGGAAAAGTTAAAGGACAGATACGTGTGAGAGTACAGCTAACTAACACACACACACACACACACACACACAAACACACACAGGATGAGACAGTAAGAATTGATGAAATAACTGTATTCACCAAGTTCCTTCTGGAGCTGATATTTTGATCCTTTTTTTTTTAAATGTGTGTGTGTGTGAGAGAGAGAGAGAGCATGTATAAAGAGCAATATTGTACCACTGCCACAGTCTAATTTGACCTGAGTGGGTCGCCACTGGAGTCAGGTTCAGCACTCCAAAACCACACATATACACCCATCCATCCGCCCACAAATACTCTACTGTGCCAAAGTCGGAGACCACCCTTCATTTATTTCATTTCCTGTTTAAACAGTCATTAAGGTCAACTTCTTTATTTCGTACACATATTTCTGATGAAATTAGAAACAAGACGGCTCAAAACAAGAAAGGGATGGGAAGTAATATAACAGGAGTTTCCAGAACCAAGTTTAAAAATGAAAATAAATAAATAAATAAAAAAAATGGGAGCACTAACAACCACACGGGGCCTTGTGACAAACAAACTGTCATCATCCTATAAATAGTATTAGTATACATTACATCTTCCAGAGATAGTTAATTCACATCTGAAAAAAGTGTTGCAGTCCATCTTTCCACTCTGAGAGAATGACTCATACTACGTGTTTGAAAAATTGTGTAGCTGTCCAGAAGCCGTTATTGAGAAATGTGCAAATCACAGAAGCCGCTGGTGTGTTTGGAAATACAGACTCCCCAGAGCCTAGGCCTCAACATCATCAAAATGTGTTTGGAATGAGATCCTGAAAAGCAGAAAATACAAACTTCTGAGACTAAACTATAAAGGTGAAAGACTATGAAAGACGACCCTGGCAGGTTTCTGAGGGCATATTGTATGTAGCTGATGAAGCTTCTGTGTACATTTAATCTAAATATATATTTTTAGTTTATTCCCCTGATCCTGAATAAAAATCCACTGGCTGTATCACATTACGGTGTTCAGACGAAAGGATGTCCTCACACACATAAACACACATGCACTAACTGTTTTGTTTCTAAACACGCCTTGTTTTCTCAACTCCTCAAAACAAACCTGCAGTGAGAAATGTGATGGCAGTAAATTCATCTGAATTATGACCTAATGGTGGAAAATATGTTCCTAACACACTCAGCTGTCAATATCATATGAAATTAACAATCACACACTCGCAGCGTCCCACGAAGTAAATGTGATTTGATGTTATCACGCTCGACTTATCACTTTTCACCAGGATTTGTGTTATTTTCAGAATTTAATGTCAGGAACTTGTGTGAACAGCATTAATTCAGTTTCACATGGCAAGCTATTTTAACGTTTTATCCTGTTTTTTTTTTTTACTTGATATTGAACTGAACGTGTGTGTGTGTGTGTGTGTGTGTGGAAAAGCCTTTGAAGTTCAAAGAAATTCAGTAAATGTCATATATACACTGATTAAAGGTTCTACCTAGAACCATACCACACACAATTATACAAAAGTGTGTCTGAAGCCAAGATAAATGGCCTACCAATAAACAGACAACAAAACTCAACTTGTCTTGGCTTCAGAAAGCTGGTTTACTGTCTGCCGTACCTGAAGAAAACACCGTCAACGTGGACTGTGAGAGTGAAAACCAACATACACAATGCTCACTTTAAATTTAACCGTGGGGTAGAAATGAGGGAATGCTGAAATTTATGAAAAAGTGATTAAACCTTAGGTAAAAAAATACAACTGCAGATTCTCCATAAACATTAGTTACATCTTAAAGTAATGAACGTAAACACTGCTTTGACCAATTTTAAATATTAATTGTAATATAGTTAATAAAATATATTAATAATATAAAATATGATCTGCCTATATATCAAATATTGATACAACATTCAATCAAACCATTCATAACTATACTGACCAACCAAATCTGTTCCAACAATCAGTCTGATGTCTCTACACAGCCTACATCCAGTTTTTAACCATTAACACACACCTGATTATGCTCAATAAAGCTTCAGGAATGTGTAGGACTGTGATAATGTGATGGAGGTGATTATTGTTGCAATAAAACAATGACTATGACCAAGAGCAAAACAAATGAATGAACAAATGAACAAATGAAGCAGTGCGCAAACATTTCCTCATCAGTTACTTGTACACTACTGCCTTCCAGTGCTTTAGTGTCTTGGTTTCATTATGAATATGTGCATCACTCTCACTTATCTTTAGAAAACACACATATTTCGCTTTCATGGTCAGCGCAGGACTTAACTGAACCAGTGTTTGATAAAGCACTCCCTCTTTGTATTTAGTTGTGAGGTTGTGCTGTGCTCTGGAGTGATATGGAACAGGGTTTGATGCTAGGTTTATTATAAAAGGCTGTGCTATCTGACCCGAGTCACTGAAGTGTTTCTCATGGTCCATTCACATGGACATTGGTCCCTCTAGTGGTGATCTTCAACAGTGACTAACATCTCTCTCCTCAGAGCAAAGAGTCTACTGCCTACAGAAGAAACTCAGCCTACGCATCAGAGCCTGCACGCTTCTGGCTTTGAGCCAATAGCATCACCAGATACACAACACTTCATCACGTTCTCTCACGTCAAGCTGTTCTAAAGGCCGGCATCTGAGGCGTAGCGTGACCATCACCAAAACCTGAGGATCGCTGTGGCCTCGTGGGGTTCCAGCAAAATCTCATTTGCAGCTGGAAAGTTAGGTTTCAGAATTCAGTCCCTGGGTCTCACTGGACAGACGGAATGCCCATGGGTCAAAGGGCACTGTTAGATGTTCTTCTACCACATCCACGACAGAACAAACGCGGGTGTGACCTGTTTCTGCAAATTGTGCCGCACAATGTATATTTCATATTGATAAGCACAGAATATAAACTGGCCACAAAGTTTCCACATGATCGCACATTATTTATATCCAGCAAATAGACGTGTACTACCTTTTAATTTCAAATAAATATGTAATTTAATGTCCATATTTTATCATGTGATTACATTCAAAATTATAATTTGACAGAAAAATATAAAAAATTTTTCTTTTCACAAAAACAAAAATGACATTTTTTCCAAATCAAAAAGAAATCTCATTTGCTTAATATTTTCAACAACGAAAAATAAAAGAAATCTGTTTTTTTTTTTACGAGATCTCACATTCATTACATCTGTTTATTTTGGAACAGTATTTTGATCCTGTTGTGAAAGCGGCATAAAGGTTCTCAAAAAATTAAATAAATAAATAAACAGAACTCAGACTCATGGAAGAACAGAGAAAATAAATCACTTGAGTCCGTAGCCCTTTATGGCTCCTGTACATTTTAGCATCGTGAAATTCAGCGTCAGTCAGGAATCACTGTACGTGAGGTGTTTTTTTAATAGTTTAACAATAAAGATGAACCCCTGCAGTAAACACACATATTACACTGAGTGCAGTTCTCTAATCGTAAACTCTACACTCTGAACTCTATTATTTCAGCTGCTCCTGATTGTGCGTTTATACATAAATAAAAACTAATATATATATATAATAAAATATTGCATAAGGACTATGCCTTAATATGATTATTATAGTGACTGTAGTGAGAAACAGTGTTGTATGAAATAAGTAACAATATGCTGCAGGCCCATAATTTCAGAGGAAATGTTTGAAAACAAGATGAAAATTAATATTTAAAAGTATGACTATTACGTTGGTTTGACCTTCAAAATATTCATTTATTTTTACAGAGAGAGAGAGAGAGAGAGAAAGAGAGAGAGAGAGAGGTATAATAGGCATCACAACACAAAACTCTTTGTAAAATCAGAAGTTGGAGTATTTCTGTTGTGCGTTTGCAATAAAGTGAACTGATTTGAAGAACACGCATAATTCATTCAAACGATTTAATAATTTATTGAAGATGTACCATGTAAAAAGCAAATAACGCACCTATGCAGCATTATGACCGCTAATCATTCATAACAACAACCTGGAAATGGTGAGCTGAAAGGTATCGGTCACTGAAATAAATGCTCCCCTTCTGTGAGTTAACAAACCTTTACACAAAATGTACGTATAATCTCAGAGAAGTTAAAGTGTAGCACATTAAATAAGACAAACCAAACAAAACAACTATAATATATATTAATCATTTGCATATATCAACTCACATCAAAAGACTTTAGAACAATATTTCTGCTAAACAAATTATTCATATCATACACACAATAAACACGTAACCCTTCTGGAGTTAATTGTAGTACTCTGTTTTTTTCACACGGTTTAATAGAAATGTCACTAACTGTTTCGTTAGCTGCCCCGTCAGACTACGATTGATGGAGACAGCTTTTCATGGGCTGACGAACCTGAGATTGACCCACAATTCAGCATTCTCAGGTTGGACAGTCCTCGAAAGCGCTGCTCAGAGAAGACCACAAGGTGTGTCCGGATATTCACCACTTCATCAGCGTTAACACTGAGCAGAGACGTCTGCACTGTTGCCTGTGAAAAAGCAACCACATTCACACTCTCACAATGCAGTCCATTATAGTGCCATATACATCTATTATAAACCATAATTAATTAGGAATATTTCACTGCCTTCATATTAAACACAAGACACAGTGGACGACTCATCAAAGATATTGTTAAAAAATACCCACACAGGTCCTAACGAAGTGATTATTAAATATATAAACAAATGACTACGTTTCCACTAAATAATTGTTTTCTACTTTATAACTGTAGCAGCGAGTTTAAATGTTGTTGACTACAGCAGGTTAATGGTGGTATTCACTGCACTGTTACCTCTGACACCGATACATGCAGCAAAATTTGGGAAAAGGTCATTTGACCGGTTGATGGATTTCTGTGTGAAAATGAGGTAAACCTTTACGTTTAACACATTTAAACAAGGCTTCTCTGCTAATTTTAGAGCACGCTTTCATTGTTTTCACACATTTGAAATAATTCACACAAAATACATTAAATGTAACACTTTTTTTTTTTTTTTACAATTTGTCAAATTCAGCAAATAAACCACGGTCTGTTCTGTAACTGCTCAGAGGTGTGTTCTCTTCAGAGGATAAGCCTTTATTCTCACCTAGAAAGTCAAAACCTATAAACTATGAATCACGCGTGCCACATTTACATATACCACACTATAAACCACATAACAATGGTGCATAGGCACCACTTTTTATTAGGAAAAACACATTATTGATTTCTCTCTCCAGGATAATGTGAACTTTAACTGTAGAAATAAAGCAACTGTGAATTGAATCCAACAATAGAGATATTGTATAATTCCTTAGATATTTGTATTTAAATGTAATCAATGGACTTCCTTGAGTAATTTCAAATCGTAACACCTTTATTCTGCTGAAGTACACTATTGTAGAATTAACTTATTACTAGGTCCGACGTATATTTTCTTGTTTACTGAGTTATTCTCTGAGTTTAATTTAGTTCTGTGATGTTGCTGTGCCTCTTTATGATCAGGTCGTGCCTGACTCTGGACCTTTAGCATTATAATTCAAGCCAAAAATATAAAAAATTAAAAATTAAAAAAGAGAGAACAACACAGCAGTACACACTTCAGTTCCTATGCTTCGAGAGGCTGGATGAAGACGCTACATAGTACCTCAGTGTTTTGTTGAGCTGCTACATTTGGAACTACTTTTACTGTGTCCACCTGTTTTTCTATTTAATTGTTAGCTTTCCCCAACCTGTTGAGAAATAACCCCAAATAGACGCTGTGACTGTTCAGTGACCGAAAATGTCTAAACAGAATAAAGATAATCCATAAGTAGTAAGTTTGTATTTTTTACCTTTTAGTGCCTCGGCATTAAACAGATTTAGATTTCAATCTAAAAATGCTGTTTTATTTTTTGTTAAATTAACTATTCTACATCATCCCTCCCAAACAATCAGAGCTCCTGAGCTTAACTTGACCAACTTCACCAACAATGGACAGGAGAAATGAAGGTGTCTTTTCCTCAGGCTTTGCTATCTGCTAATCATTCGGGACAAGAAAAGGCTATATTTCCAAATGGGGGGGTGTCCATTATTGTATTAGAACCACTCAAAGACAATTAGCCCAGCTCAGCTCTAGCTTAATGGCCTCGTGGCAGCGTAAAACTATAAAGCCCCAAAGCTTTCATCTTCCCCCATCATCTATCTCTGGCTTTTGCACTGGAACATTTGTGTCTCCATCATCAGACGGTCCATAAATCACCTGTGCAGCAATTCTCTTTATATTCTACATAATGTCCATGAATTTCTCCACGTATGAATTATTCACCAAACTTTGATGCAGCAGGAGCACACACCTCTCGAGCAGCCATTACACTCAGTGCTAAAAAGACTTGGAGACAACCATCAAAATATTCAAGACAAAACCTGCATTAATGTGAACATTAAATTTGAAAATTTTAGCACTCCCTCTCTCTCTGTAAATAGAAGCTTAAAATGTATTTTATCCCTTCACAAACACACTGAAACCCCCTGTTTAACAACTAGATCTTACAAAAAGGCTTAAGGCACTTACCATTCATTTATGAAGAATATTGATTAGTCTGCAGAGAGAGAGAGAGAGAGAGAGAGAGAGAGAGAGAGAGACAGATATTTTTGGACTGCAGACACACACTCTCACACACACACCAGCAGTCTGTGACCTGCCGGGTCCTGCACTGCTGCCACATACGAACTCGCGCGCGCCTCCTTCCTGTTTGTCGCTATGAGCCTGTGGTAAACTTTCCATGACATCTTAATATTGAGGGCCACAAGAATGCATATCCATTCATGGCGCCGTTTTCAGATTCGAAAAACTTCTTCATTATGTTTCTAACTGAAATGTGGTGGAGAGTGCTCCATGGAGAATTCTGACCAAGACTTTCATGGAGCCAGAATCTGTTTTGTTCAGCTACATGGGCATAAACACTAAACTCTAAAACAGCTCCTCAGAGGTTAGCATACATGGCTACATCGGTTCCTACCAGGCGAAAGACTTACCAGAACAGCTCGAGCTAACGATTCTTTGGCAGATTTTGAGAGAATTTACATCTTTTGACCCAGTTCTTTCAGACCGCTACACTGAGGGCTGTCTTCAGTAGCTTTTTTTGTTGGGAGTATGGGTACCACAGTGATAGTCTGCTCCAGTCGTTACTGCACGAACGCCACACACCTCTTAATCGTGATTTTCGCGCCAAAAAAAGTTCAGTTATGAAGCTACAAATAGGCGGATTTGTCTTGTTTATGTATTTCTGAATTAATTTCTGATAACACAGTTGAACTTTAAGAATATTGTTGTACCTTTACTGTTAATAACATTAAACATTCCTTCATATTATTTTTGTTCAGTATATTTATTACAATTTAAGTTTTAAATTGCATTTACTCCAAAGTTTTTACATTTTTAATCGTAGATAAAATTGTCTAAATGGCCAACTCTGTGGAAATTAGTGTAAAATGTAAGGTTCCCTAATGAACCCTAAGGATATTGTTGTACTCTGAGGGTATACTCTTTGTACAAGTATCAGACAGTGTATTTTCTTTAAGACAGTGAAATAAAAATATTCTCAGCTGATATTTTATAAAGAACTTAGTTGTGCTATAGCTTTCTAGATCTGGTTAGTCTTGAGTGTGTTTAATTATGGAAACTGATGAAAGATAGCGAGGTTAGTTTCCACGTGAAGAGGACAACCACAGTATCCTTCCTGTGTATTTGAACCATGAATGACTTGACGTACTATCCACTGCATTATGTAGTTTTAAGACAAAAGGTAGATGTGAAATACGTCATGTGATGTGACTATGACAAAAAAATGCACATCATTGCTGTACATTAGCAATGAGCAATAGTGAAAAACCCACTTTCTATATTATTTGTTCTGACAAAGTCTGGGTTCTGCAGGACATTTTTATATTGTATTTTAGCATAAAAACCCCATGCAACAAGAAATATTTCAAATAAATCATTTTAATAATATTAATAATAATACAAAATACGGCGTAGCACAAAGTGTACATCTCTGAGTAAAACTGCAGATTGAACACATGAAGTACACACTGGTGCGGATACGCTAGAGACAAGACTTTGTTTGTATAACTTCAGAAACATAAGTTAATATGAACACTGAACAACCATTCCATCCAAACCTCTACAGTGGTGAAATGACTAGCACTGATTACATTTTGTTACTGTAGAATTAAGAATTCACTCTGGTGCAAAGCTGTTATTTTTTTAGTGTTTGTCTTTCTATTGTACTTTCATGTCCTATCTATATTAGCTGAAAATATTTCTACGTTGTTTGGTTCTGAAATCAGAGCTGTATGGAGCACACATAAATAGCAATAATTTTCTAAGAGGATGCTATTATTTCACCTTAAAGCTCAGCTCACTGTGCTTAGGTTAAAGGTAAAATTAAAACACCAGATTAATAACATAATAAACTTGCTGTTTTTCAAAATACGTTGTATTACGCATTACTCAAAGTGCTCAACAATGTTTAAAGGAGGCACAGACATGCGCCTGCAACAATCTGCCAGACAATTTCTGGGTTACATTTTGAAATAATCGTCAGTTTACTTCAGGCTATTTTTTTAATTGTAGCTTGTTCACACGTGTCAGCTTTTCAAATTCATTTGCACCATATATGGAGAAGGCAGCAGTGCACAGACAGTATGACACTCATGACGTCAGCTCTCACTGGAGGGATAAATAGGTGGCGAAGGTTAAAGATTAATATTTGTACTAAAGCCTAAAACTCACTTTGAGTTTTACCCACTGTGAGTTTTACTATTAAAACCATCATAGGAGAATATCTACATTCTGTTTACCTTAACTTTAGCATTAAATATGTTTCATAATTTAATGTCACATCTATCTCCAATGTATGTGTACCCTGATAATTTACAAGTGTAAAACAAACAAAAACAAAAAGAATAATTAAGCATTTTAAGGAAACAATAATAAATAAGTATTTAATACCCAATTTATTCTATTAAAATAAGTTTGATAATTCTGAAATAAAGTTAATACCATTTAGTTTTACTTCCATAATATATTCTTTACATGGAAATCAACTTTCACACTTCCTGGACCGGCATGTACTAATTGAAAACTTTCCATGCTGTGAAGTCTGAGGCCAAGCCATAAGTGGATTTTCATCTAAGGCTGATTAGTAGAAGATAAAGCAGCAAAATGGTTGGCTGCTTTGTGGGCCACATGCTTGCTTCATTGTTCTAAAATGATCGTTTAAGTGTTAAGAGGCTGCAGTGGTTTGGTCAGCAGCTCTTTGCAGGTAAAGCAGAGGGGAAACCAAGGAGTTAAAGAAACAACGCCCACACATATTTTCCGATGAAGTGGTCCTTCAAAGAATGCGCTTTCTCTGTGTAGAAATGTAGAGCTCTAAAGCTGACGTGTTTTAAAAACAGGAAAGTTAATCCCTGTAAAACAAACACAAAATACAAACAAAAACAGACTGCTGCATAAAAATGACTTGCGGTATTTAGACTAAAAACTAAACATTCACGTTCAGCTGTGCACAAGATTCACGCATGCTGAGCTAGCTAAATATCCTCAGGTGTAGCAAACAGGTAAGGCACATTTTTAGATATGTAGAATTAAAACATTCTAACCCACACAAAAAAAGCAATATTTAAAAAAAAAAAAAAAAAAAAATAGTAGGGTCCTATCTAGCAGGTCTGACTGACCAACTCAGCCTGAAGTGTGTTTCGGAGCTCTCCAGTGCAGTCCACTCTGGTCAGGAGTTTAGCAACAGGCTCAGGGTCACTGATGGTGGGTTTACAACTAAGCAGAAGCTTGTGTCTGATACGTCCAGAACACACAATTCAAAGGAGCAGCTCAATAGCTCGGTTCGTCCATGTCGTCATCACTCCAGTCGGGTGGTGCATCTGTGCCAAAGTATCTGTCCCCAAAATTTCCTTCAAAGAAAGAAGACACAAACCACTTTATCAGCGTTTTTCATTTTGACAGATTTTAAGAGGTCTAAGAGGACATTTTTATTTACCACATTCATAGTACATAGTACATGTAAACTACACAACGGAATTACACAGAAAATTCTAAGACGTGGAAAATGTTGTGTCATATTGTGTCTAAGGTACGTAAGTGCTCAGGTCAAACATCAAAGTCAAATCCCGAAGGTTCAATCTTAAAGCCACAAAAATTCATGTTTACACATAGACTTCATAATGAAATAATGATCATCAAATTGGAAATTCATATGTTATCGACTATTAGTGAATACGTTACGTGAGCATTCACAAACACATCAAATACATTAGCTGGAAATGAATATACTGTTTTGCAGCACAGATTAAATTTATATGTAAATCATACAAAGACACATCTTCTGAAGTGAACTCAACTGTTAAGGTGTTTACCAACAGTATAAATTATGTGGATACACTAATCCATAAATGACCTCAGTAAACACAAACACCTAGGAGATGCGGGGTAATAAACTACACACAGGTGAAAACACAGGACACCACTATAGAGGCTGCAAAAACGATAAAAATATTCAAAACCCATAATTAGCTAATAATGACCTACAACTAGTCACAATTATTTTATAAATGCCTGCTCATGTTTGGGGATGACCACAGTGATACAGGTGGACCTCATTTTTGTTTCACTTCACAGTGTAGTATATAAAAAAAAACATTATGTAAATTTGATTCCGTTTTAAAATCAGGACATAAATAATGCACATTTACAGTGAAGCCCAGATGAATATTTTGTTATATACGTAGCTAACGCTGTTAATATTCATTACATCAGAACACATTGTTCACATATTTGGTACCACTTTAGAATAAGGCAATATTTATGCTTTACAATCTGTTTATTAATGGTTATTAATTAAAATCATTAATAATCCTTTATAAAACATAAATACTAAGGGCAACAGTGATGTGTTAATTGCCAAACAGTAAAACCATATCCATTTACAGTTACGTCATGGATCTTGCAGAAAACTAACATCACTTTGCACACATTGTTTAAAAAAGTTCAAATATTTAAACACACTGTTCACTCAATTAAACACTGGTAGAATGTATTTTTAGACTCGGATGATAATGTGCTGCATCTTAACATAAGAAATGACTAAATTCACATGGTGAGGTCTTAGCTTATTGTTTCCCTTGACATTTTCAGTACGTTCTCTGACACTTAGCATTAGACAAAAAAGAGGTCACTGTTGCCCTTTGTATCTTTGTGTTCAAAATGGTTATTAATGACTTTAAGGTGTTTACAACCTAATTAATTACCATGTGATAAACAGATACTAAACCATTTATAAATCTTTATGAGTGTAGTCTTATTTTAAAGTGGTTCCACATATTCTTTACAGTCTCAGGAGGCACATAATCTGACAACACGCCAACTGTGTAAATCTGTGTTTGAATGAAGACGAACGCTCCTATACAATTGTCCTGACCCCATCCCTAATCTTCACATTTACCTAATCTGGCATTGTCCAACTCTTTTGCATAAACTGATCAGCCATAACATTAAAACCACCTGCCAAATATTGTGAAGATCACACTTATACCACAGCCCTAACCCATTGAGGCATGGAATCCACAAAACCCCTGAAGACTCTGTGGTTTCAGGCACAGAGAACCTTTAAGTCCTATAAATTGTGACATGAGGCCTCCATGGACACGACTTCTTTTTCCAGCACATTCCACAGATGCTCTTCCCCAGGTATGCGATGCATAAGCATGCTGCAGCATACATGGTGTTAAAGACACATGATTATTCAGACCAGCCAACCTTCTCCAATTACTCCTTGATCCTTTTCTGATGTTCACCTGCCCAATGTAGGAGCTCTCAGCAGTGGACACTCTGACTGGTCAGCGGTTACGCAAGCTTAAAAGCACTGTGTGTGTTCTTACACCTTTCTAACATTGTGTTTTTATCCTTTTTCTTTTTATAGCAATTTGTGCTACAGCAGCTCCTCTGTGGGATCAGACCAGACAGCACAGTCTTCTTATTATTTCTATGGCCGTAATCAGCTAACATTGTATGTGTTACACTCCTACAGCTAACCAAAGCTGTAAAAACTTCAATTTGGAGAAAAACACACCATCAGCTAAAGATTTCGCCTGCAGACGTAAACAGGGCAGTAACCGCCAAACATAATTAATAGCTCCTAATTATTGGCCTTAAACTACTGTAACTACAACTTAAGTACTTATCTGAAATCAGGTTCTCTCTCGCTACATAACTGTGATCAATATAAAGCAGTATACAAAACCTATAATTGGATATAATTAGATATGAAACTGTTCTTGGGTCTAGCATTTGAACAGAGTTAGAGTTTGTGGCTCTTACAACGTTTGTGTGTGTACACAGTATTTTGCTTTATGTTACAGCGTAGAATGACCCAATGTAATTTTTTAATTGCTTCTCTTTATCATTAGTTAGAACTGCATTCACATGTACATTTATATAGTTTATATATGTTTCTGATATATAGACTTAAGGGAAATGAAATACATCAAATAAAACTTGTCTTTAAGTAACATTTACACACTTGCTTATGTTCGATACAATTTATGTTGATGAAATAAGAAACATTATATAATACACTTGGCAAAACATACTGAACCAATACTGTAAAGGAAAACAAGAACTCCCATGACTGATTGTGTGTTTTCCTCAAAACTCTTAACAAGGAAAACCCGAATGGTGATATGAGATGGGAAAAGGGTGGAACATGCCTGTTTGGAGTCCAAGTCTGCTAAAGCTACTAAATATAAAAGACATTTCTACCAGCTCGCTCCATATATCTGGGGTCTACATTTAGGAACGTGACGTAGAGGGTTTCATTGTCTAACGTCAGATGGAAATTTCAGTTATGTGCTAGAAATCAATTTGGATGGAAACTTGGCTGCTGTAAGCCCGGCTTCTTACCTATGCCTGGAATGATATGGAAAAGGTCGTTGACCTTCTTATCGACAGCAGTGGTGATGATTTTAACCTGAGGGAAGGCATAAGCTATCGAGTGCACCCCCATCTCAGCCATCAACAGAGACACTAGAAGGATCTTATCCTCCTGCACATCATGGTCCTGTGTTCGCACACAAAACACACACCCACACACACACGAACGCATATTTTAGCATGTGAATTTATGTTTAATATCTATATAATATAATGAAGAACTTATATTTGATAATATCAAAGACATAACAGAAATTACATATAGTTCATTAAGACACATTACAAAATTCAGTTCATATAATATAGTTCATTTATACACACACACACACACACACACATACAAAAACTGCAGTATGAATGTAATAAAACATATCTGTCATAGATATATTTAAAATAGCACTGTCAGTGCAGTCTGAGTTCTAGATGCCAATTCTACTAAAGTAGCAGGGCCAGCAGGTTTGAAAAAAGCTAAGAAGTCCTAATGTGTTCATCTACCTCTACAGATAACTAGACTTATCTGTGTTACCGAATACCACTACAGAGGCTGCAAAAAGTCTATACAATTGAAAAAAAAAACATTTGAAAAACAAGACTTAACCATGTCTTACAGAGTAATGTTAAAATTTTAAAAATTCGAATTCTAAACTCATAATTAGCTAATTATGACCTACAACTAATTACATCAGTCACAATTATTTTATAAATGCCTGCTCGTGTTTGGGGATGACCACAGTGATACAGGTTGACCTCATTTTTGTTTCACTTCACAGTGTAGTATAAAAAAAAACATTATGTAAATTTGATTGCGTTTTAAAATCAGGACATAAATAGTGCACATTTACAGTGAAGCCCAGATGAATATTTTGTTATATACGTAGCTAACGCTAACGCTGTTAATATTCTTTACACCAGAACACATTGTTCACATAATTGGTACCACTTTAGAATAAGGCAATATTTATAAATGTTTATAACTGCTTTAGTATCTGTTTATTAATTAAGATGTAAAGACATTAAAATTCGTTAATAATCCTTTATAACACATAAATACTACGGGTAACAGTGATGTGTTAATTACCAAAGAGTAAAACCATACCCATTTACAGTTATATCTAGGAATTTCCTGAATACTGATACTGACACCCAGCTCACTCAATTAAACACTGGTAGAATGTATTTTTAGACACGGATGATAATGTGCTGCATCTTAACATAAGACATGACTAAATTCACGTGGTGAGGTCTTAGCTGATTGTTTCCCTTGACATTTTCAGTACGTTCTCTGACACTTAGCATTAGACAAAAAAGAGGTCACTGTTGCCCTTTGTATCTTTGTGTTCAAAATGGTTATTAATGACTTTTAACCTTTATAACCTAATTAATAATCACATGACAAGCAGATATTAAACTATTTATAAACCTTTATGAGTGTAGTCTTATTTTAAAGTGGTTCCACATATTCTTTACAGTCTCAGGAGGCACATAATCTGACAACACGCCAACTGTGTAAATCTGTGTTTGAATGAAGACGAACGCTCCTATACAATTGTCCTGACCCCATCCCTAATCTTCACATTTACCTAATCTGGCATTGTCCAACTCTTTTGCATAAACTGATCAGCCATAACATTAAAACCACCTGCCAAATATTGTGAAGATCACACTTATACCACAGCCCTAACCCATTGAGGCATGGAATCCACAAAACCCCTGAAGACTCTGTGGTTTCAGGCACAGAGAACCTTTAAGTCCTATAAATTGTGACATGAGGCCTCCATGGACACGACTTCTTTTTCCAGCACATTCCACAGATGCTCTTCCCCAGGTATGCGATGCATAAGCATGCTGCAGCATACATGGTGTTAAAGAAGAAATTCTTTACAGTCTCATAATCTTTGCCCGACAACACGTCAACTGTGTAACCATCAACACTGTCTATGTTTTAATGAAGAAGAACACTCCTACACAGATGTCCTGACCCCATCCCTAATCTTTACATTCACCTAATCTGGTAGTGTCCAACATCAGTTGTAAAATGTGCTACATAAATTAACATACACACACACACACACACACACACACTAGCAGCCGATTCTGCTATATGTATAATGTAGCTAGTCAGGAGCAGCCAACAGGTTTGAAGAAGCTATGAAGTCCTTACGTGTCCAACTGCCTCTACAGATAACTAGACTTATCTGGGTAACAGGTCATGGTGTGCTGCATGTGTACTACGTCTCACCAGCAACACGCGCACTGCCATCATGGCAGCAGCTCCAGTGGACACTGTGCAGTCCATCAGGATCACATGGTCATCACTGATGTCTTTGGGCAGACGCAAATAGTGCAGCTGGTAACACAGGAACCCATATGTCAGAATTAAAGGAGCTGACAGTTTCCAGATTTGCCTGAGACAGTGATATCTGTACAACAACACAATCTACAAAACAACAAAAGCCTTTTCTGACCGGCTACTGCTTTAAATTATTACACAGTATTGTACATTTAACCACTACCTTAATCAAAATAATACTGCATTGATATAAATGTATAATTGATGAGCAATTGTATTGTTTCTATTATAAAATTGATAATATATTTTATCTTTTTAACATAATAATTACCTAAAGTATTACAAAAATGTTATAAAAAACTGAAAAGTAACAATGTAAGATGTGTTTAGGAAATAGTGAAATAGAGTTAAGAGGTTTTAAGCTGACAGAGCTTAACTGTGCTGTGTGAAAATGACCAAGGCCAAACAATTCTCATAAAATTATTACAAATATTCCAATAACACACATTTACAGGATTAATTTCAATTTCTAGAGCTATGTGTACTTCCTAATATGGTGAAGGTACAGAGAAGGGAGGTACCTCAGGCTCTCCTGTGTCCTGATTGGTCTGGATGAGGATCTTGCCGATGCGGACGTCTTTGCACACGGCACGAAGCGCGGGCTCCATGGTTTCGCCCGCCCGGAGGATGGACACACCCGTGATCTGCCCAACCGCCAGCACAAAAACACACTGTCACCATTAACCACAGCTACAGTAGAAGTCGAGGAAGAAAAATCTGACTGAATCAGAGAGCCAAACTCACCCCCTTGCCGTGGAAAGTCCTTCCTTCATAGTCCTGGCCTTGTGGGGTCTGGACTGTGTGCACCTAGCGAGGAGATGATCCATCATTTTCTGTACTGCATCTGTCCACTGACAGTGAAGCTAAGAAAAAAAGCTGCTTCACTGATAAGACTACGCTAAGAAAAACACCAAACAGCAGTAAAATCAAAGGCTGACTACAGTGAGCACAAAAGGCTGCCGAGTCTTTTAAGTGTAAAGGTCGTCCTGTGATGCCTGGTAGTGTATACTGCAGAGATGTGTGTCTTTTGACACCTGGTAGTGTGTGTTCCAATGGTGTCTCGGTGCATCTCACGCTACTTCTGTTTGTCAGAGTTTTTCCACTGCGGTGGACAAGCCACCATACTTTCCATACGCAAGCCGCTGCCACACAACCTTCCTCATACAGAGCACTGATTCGATTTTGATATATATCTAGGTATAATTTTCTGTTTTCAAGCCTCAGTTAGAACTTCCTCTCTCTTTCACTCACCTGTGACGGGAGGAAGGAGAGTGCTCTCTCGATGAGAAGTCTCATCAGCCTTTTGGAGTAGAAGATGAACTCGTCTCTACTCGTATCTTTATTCCTGAAACACATCCATTACGGATCAGAATCACTTAAATAAATTACGCATTACAAACCTTTGTCTTGTGAGAGCACTCATGTAACATACTACACAAACAAGACAACTATTCCTACTATTTATAAGAATAAGCAAGACAATAAGAATAAACATAACACAATAAAAAATAGCAAAAACTAAAAGTGATCCACTTAAAAGAAGCCATAAGAGAGATGAGACTCTGTGATAATGTCCAGGCGTCCATAGAACACACTATTACTGACAGTATATTAGAGTATGATGTGAAAAATACATTTGAAACAGAGTGAATTTGTAGAGAACTTTATCATTTTTTATTAGAAATGACGACAAATTAAAACTAAATTCCACATCTGCCTTCTGCTCAAACACAACACCAACAGGATGGTCACTGTAAGTGGAACAGTGTGTGTGGCGTTTGTTGAAAACAAAGTTTAATGAAGAGAGCAGTGGGAAGCACTTACATTTAGGAAAAACATAAATGATGTAGGTCTTGGTTTGATGCTTATAACTTAATGTAAAGTTCTTATTTAAATTTATTGTAATGCATCCATCTATTCATTAGCTGAGTGTGATATGTGTGACATATTGTTTTATTCTCCAACATGCGAATATAGCAAATACATAGTGAGTGTGTAATTAATTTTGCAGCGCTGTATAAGGAATATGTGCAAAAAATATATAAAAATCAGGCCTACCAAAAAAAAAAGCTGCATATCTAAAAATACCCATAAAATGTTTAATATAGAACAATATTAATATTTGAAATGGCAAACTATTAACCATTAACTGTTAACTACAGAAACCAGCCTCCTTACAAATTATATATAAATATTGATTTATAAAATTTCAATTACCACTACAGTTTTAAAGTAATACAAAGGAGGGAATTCTTTGTGTTTGCCCCAGTTATATTTTCTTTTATTTTTTTCACACCTGCCAAATGATAGTAACAACTTGACTTCAATGACATGTAAGATTTAAACTAACCTCCTACAACTTACAAACATGTCCCATTCAAATATGCGTGTATTTGCCACATAGACATCAAACAGATATTGGCTGCTTATTTGTGTGCGTCTGACCTGATAATGGTGTGCATGCCGCGGACCTGCGGTGTGTTCTCTAGAACGCTGAGCGTTGCAGGGAGGGGCTGGGCTTGATGGGCAGAGGCCAGGGCTGCCCTGTTACCATGACCACCAGAGAAAGACAGGAAGTGGTCAGTGGACTGTCACACATAAAACTGTCCTGCTTGTGCATGCAAATACGCAAACACACATTGTCTTGTATATTAAACACACACTCGGACGCATCGCGTGTAAAAATGAAATTTGATTTCAGAATTGATCAATATATTCTCATATACACTCAGACATGTTAATATAAAACAGGTAGACTGTTACTGGGCAAGGGTAGGTGCGGGTATAAATTAAGCACAGCAGAAGCAGCCGGGAACCAAAAACAGTCACTGAAAACAGACCTGTCTGTAGGAGCGTTGAGATTGCTTTTACACTAAAAGTGTTTCTTTTAAAATGAAGGGTGTGAAAAAGGAACTTGTTCCGTGTTTAGTGCATCCTCAACTCTTCTGGGAAGGCAATTCAAATGCATTCAGCCATGACAACACTAGTGAGGTTAGGTGCTGGTGTTGGGCGATTTGTTGTGGGTCACAAAATCCACCTCAACTCAACCCAAAGGTATTAGATGGATCTCTTCAGAGAGCGCATGGGGCCAACGCTGCCACTTTACCCCACACTTGTCATTGAGTTTAATGATATTTAGCTCATAATCTGTGCACAATAGAAGCTCTTTTTCCGATATTGGGACACAACAAAATAATAAAGTAGTTCACTAATTATAAGGAGTGTCTACACACTTTTGGACGCATGGTGTAAGTGCCTTGCTCTCACTCTTTGCCAAAATTTGCTAAAAATGAAAAGGTCACCAGACGTAATGGAAGGTTGGCATGGCGAGTTCTGCGTGACTGCCCTTTAGAGCAGGTCAGCTTTGAATGTGACTGCATTTGGATAAGTGAAAATACAGATTCCAAGCAGGTCAGTCAAAAAGTGCATTTGTCATTTTATACATGATATAAACAGATTAATCCTATGATTCCTTTCTCAAGACTTATGTGGGTTACAACGCAAGCAAACTGCAGATATGAGTAATAATACTTTGGACAAATTGGTAGGTTGTAGTGATGCAAATATGGGCATTAGGTTAAAAGCATTACACTGCACTCATAAAAAAATAAAGTAATAAAATATAAAATAAAATAAATAGACACATCTTTATACAAATATGTAACAACATGCAAACTTTGACTCGACCACACGGAAATCCTTTCCATTTCTGGAACTCAAACTGCTACGAAAATTGAACCGAAATAAAGTAATAAAAGGCAAAAAATGGCAAATAAAAATCATATGCAAATCTCACATATCCCAGCGGAGTTTCCTCTACAGGGGGAAGGGAACAAACAACAACAAAAAGAGACGACAACAAGGAGAGGGGGGGAGAAGAGATAGACATCACACACTATTCATCAGGTGACTGAACGTATGAGGACTTTGCGAGAAGAGAAAGGAGTGTGACAGCTGCTTTAGAGCCCTCCACACACATTGTGTTTTTGTGTTAAAGTCAAGCTTTCTGCGATTAACCACCACATACTACAGATCCAGCAGACGGAAAACAGGTTTAACTGCAGTGTTAGCTGTACAAGCTCAATAAACTGACTTTAGCCAGTGTTCATTTGGTGAGTGTTTGCTATTGTAAGAGCATCCGTCTGCATTCCAAAGCCCAAAATCTAGTCAATTGATGTTTCTGAACAGCTTTGGCATGTTTTGTGGTGTGCCATCTGAAGGAGAAGGGGGTGCTTTTTGAGAATGTGTGTGTGGGGGGGGGGCTGCTAAAGTTGCCATTCTCATTCACTCTGTCTTTGGCAACAGAACACACTGACGCAAAGGCCTGCATCCTGTGTCTTAAGAAAGAAAGAGCTGTACTTCCTCTCTCTCTCTCTCATGTTACTAGCATATCTTGCCCAACGGAAAAACTAGTCTTTGTAGTAGACACTGGAAACATTTCTGCGGGCAAGACACACTTTGACAATAGATGTGGAGACAAGCTAAAAAAAAAAATAAAGAGAGCAAGAAACACACACACACACACACATAGAGAGAGAGAGAGAGAGAGAGAGAGAGAAAGAGAGAGAGAGAGAAAGAGAGAGAGGTCAAGAGTAGGAAGGTAGCTGCTTATTTTTAGGAGGCACAGAATGCAGGAGGTGTGTCTCTTCCAAAACAGTGAAGCGTGGAAAAGAGACCAAACGTCTCTCCCTCACTCGTTTCTGACTGCTGCACACACTCCAGTCAGACGTAGTTAAAGCTGCACTTATTCAAGAAAATCACATTTAAACTATTTCTCTGGAGGGAGGAAGACTGACAGTTTTTTTTAAAGACAGTGGATTTTGTAAAAGAACTATTCTGAGAACAGAGATGTTATGCTCAGAATTACACGGCGAGTCCATTTTGTGATTGTAGTATGTCTTCATTGACCAATAGAACACAAGCTGTACATTATTATTATTGTGAATTTCAAAGCTTTGTTTTCACTCATGATAATATTCTGTTGCTTTTATACCACAGTTCAGAAAAAAAGAGAATGTACGGGATGCACAGTCCACTTCAAAGGTCATTTGTGTAATTATTTATAAATAATAACAGACCTAAACGCGGCACGGTGGTGCAGCAGGTAGTGTCGCAGTCACACAGCTCCAGGGACCTGGAGGTTGTGGGTTTGAGTCCCACTCCGAGTGACTGTCTGTGAGGAGTTTGGTGTGTTGTCGGTGTGGGTTTCTTCCGGGTGCTCCGGTTTCTTCCCACGGTCCAAACACATGATTCCGGGTAGGCTCCGGACCCACCGCAACCCTGAACTGGATAAGCTGTTACAGATAATGAATGAATGAACTGAGCTGAACGTAGCGTGTGAGTGAATGTGTGAGTGTGTGTCGCCCTGCAAGGGACTGGCACCCCCTCCAGGGCGTGTTCCCGCCTAGCGCCTAGTGATTCTGGCTAGGCTCCGGACCCACCGCGACCATGCACTGGGTAAGAGTTACAGCCAATGAATGAATAAATGAATGAACTAAACGTTGTTTTGTTTTTTCAGCTCGTCTTGTTTATTAAACTGTATTGTGATATTTTCTGTACAGCTCCAGTTTCTTTAATTGTTCTGCCTTCAAAACTCAAGGTTAAAAACGTACTTTGTTAGCCTCCTCTCAGACTGTTTTTCAATGATCAGGAGCCCAAAGGGCCACCACGGAGCAGCTGCAATTGAGTTGTTGAATAATTCTCAGCGCTGCCGTTGTGGTGATGTGTTAGTGTGTGTCGTGGTGGTCTGAGTGGATCAGACACAGCTGTACACCACGGTGCAGTTGTATTTGTATTAAAAAGGCCAGCTAACAGTGTATACCGAGCAGTCCTATTAGAGAATGACACGCATTGAATTCTTCACGAACAAAGGAGTGGGCATTAAATAACCAAGGGCCCTGGTCTAGGAGTCATCTCTCATCTAATTATGTTAGTGGTGAGTATGACCAGATGGCACCCTCTGTGGGTGCACTATTGTAGGTGCAGCAGTCTCAGAAACAAGTGATGCTTTTCCAGCCTCAGAGCAGAGAAACACTATAAGAATACAGACATAGGTTGGCCCTTGGTGCTGGTCTGAACGGTAGAGTAGCTTTTTTAAAGCCTCAGCGCACACAGAGCCCAATCCTCTGTACGTATAGCTGTACGGTGTAACATACTGTAGTAAATATCAGGCCTCTAAAGAAACTGTTTATGAAATTGCGTACGATTGTAAGAAATAAATATACAACATTTGAAGGAATAAATATCTTAGAAATTCAGAAAAAGGTCTGATATACTGTAAAACACCACTCATAAGTATTAGAAAAGAGCTACGATTAATACCCAGCTCCCTTAAGGAGCGAGATGGCCATGGTTTAATAAACACATTGACATATATTATACTGCCACCACCTGTTATTATTATTAATAATTTTACTAATATTAATTTTTGTCTGAGCAAACATGATCATTCTGCCCAGATAAATACGCTTTCTTAGGTGCCTATGAAGTTTGTACAGTATGTCGTCCACACAGTAAATATTTGAATAAACTAAATTCAGTGCATTAATTACTTTATGTCTAAAAAAAATTAAAAAGTCACATATAGGTATCATTTAAAGTGATTAGAAACAGATGTGTTGGTCCCAGAGCAGCACTCAGGGGCAACCTGCTTGTGGATGTTGTAGCAGGCAGTGAGAGAGTGGTGACGTGTGGACCTACTCTACCTGACACTGAGCTCACGCTGCGTCCGGAGGGGAAAGGTGTGGGGAGAGGGAGAGAGGGAGAGAGAGAGAGAGCGGGAAAGATAGACAAAAGAAGAGAGAGAGGGGGGGGGAACAATCCGAATGCTGTGAGCGAGCAAGGCCAACAAACTCAAAACACAGCCTTCTCATTAGTGTCTCCAGTGCTAGCACACAGCAAACAAACAACAGATACAAAGCATTCCAAAGAGTCATGTTCCAACTGTGTATTATTAATAACATGTTGAAAAATATATACACTGTTATAATTAATATGGCATACTCAAGCACATGTACTAAAGTACTTCTTTGATGGATTCGTATGTTTTTAAATTGTACTGATTTTAGTTTTAAAACATGTACATTTCTGTATAATGTATTTTGACTCAAATACATTTTAAATTTACTTGTTAGATCTTATTTAAATTTTTCATTCTTTTACTGGTGAGCTGCTTAGCACTTAACACCAAGAAGAGAACAAGAGAGCCATAGAAACTTAGTTTCCTTCACTGTAAGATGCTGGATGTATGGAAATCAGTCATTCAGTCAGTTACGTCATTTGTGTGGCGCTGTTTCACTAGATTCTCCACGGAGCTTTAACTGAGCTGCAGTGCTCTGTGTATCCAGTGGAGGGCGCAGTGAAATATTTCTTAACGTTTGTGGAAATTAATATTTTGATCTAAATGCTTTACATATGATGAGTTATTTAAAGATAAATATCATAAAGTTAATAAAGAATAATACTACAGTGTGTAAAGTCGTTGTTAACGTACATTTACAGAAATGTCTGTTTAAGGGCAGGGTAAATTCAGGCAACCTTTGCACATGTTCTTCAACAATGAATAAAGAACAGAAACACAAGTCAAATGCATAGCGAAGCCACTAACATTACTGTAGTAGCAGTCTGGCTTACCTCTTCCAGTTGACTGTGCACATGCTGAACAATCAGGTCAATTGCCACTGTGTTCCAGCCGCCTCTCAGCAGAAAAGACATAATATCATTATCCATTTGGCATCAGCAGTCAGTATGGATATATATATATATTTATAAATGCAGCAGTTATATATGTGTATGTTGATATATCAATACACTAACTATAACAGATTTTATGTGTGTCATTAACAAAGGAATAAAATATTTCCTTCAGGATCAAAAAAGTATATATTTATCTACCTATCATATGCAAGGAAGATTAGAGACAATAAGTGACACTAACCATGGCCTTCATAATAAAAGTGATGAAAGCATGGAAATAGGAAAACCATAGAAATCAAAGGATTTTAATCATCTTTTAGGAATTTATTTGAATGAAATCACTTGATGTCATGATCCCTCTAAAGCCTTATTCAGAACAGCTTGTGTATGTGTGTTTGCTCACCACGTGGCACAACGATGTCTGCTAGTCTCATGGTGGGCTCTATGTACTGTTCAAAGGCTGGCTTTACAAACTTGTTGTACTGTTTGATAACTCCATCAATGTCTCGCCCTCGCTCTGTTATGTCCCTCCTGAGCCTCCTTACCAGCCGGATATCAGAATCTGTGTCCACAAAGATCTTCATGTCCAACAGCTGGAACATACGATCAAAATGTTCAGCCCATTTTTAAATCAGAGTTGGGTATATGTAAATAATGCTGTAGTATTTCAATAATCTGCAACCACTCCGATTACACAGGCAATATAAGGACATTTCACACTAAAAAAACTCTTTTGAACGTACATTTACATACATCAGGAAGACAGAACCAAATACTGCGTCATTTTGGTACGTAAAACTAAATGAATATCATATGTAGACCTCTGGGAAAAAATAAACAAGGAACATGTTGGATATGGGAGACAGTGTATGGGATTACAGTGAGTCCTATACCTTCAGTAGCTCCTTGTCTGCAAAGGACATGATTCCTTCAAATATAATGACACTGGCACCATAAACGGTTTTCTGGAAGAGAAAAAAGATTAATGTTTTAATAGATTTTAAAATATGTGAATGCAAAGTATAGTGTGTCAGTTGTTGGAGGTAGATTAAAGAGTCAGGTCCTAATATACAAACGAGCATTGAACAAATACAGCTGAGGTCAAATGAGTTGAGACTTTTTCCAAACATTGACAAAATGGAGTAAACTAGGGTGACCAGATCTGAGATGGTGAAAAAAAAGGTGGGGGTGGACGACTACTGACGTGCAGACTGACCAATTAAATGTTTACAGAGAAGGTTATCGACCAATAACGGTAGCTCTACAGTCAGACCGTCCAATCAGAAGATTTTAGGCTACTTCACCACGCCCCCTTCTCACTCAAGCGAACCAATTGGAGTAGGGGAGGGCGGAACTAGTTTGTGAACGAAACGCTTCTCGAAATTCTATGTAAGCTCTAGAAAAACAAAATGTGAAATTCCACCCGGACATTTTTTTAAGTCTAAAAAGAGGACATGTCTGGGTAAAAGAGGACGTCTGGTCACCCTAGAGTAAACAAACTCACCCACTCCTTCTGTCGGCCGTGTGTGGTGAAGTCATACACTGGGATCTTCACGCTTTTGCCTTGTTTCAGCTTATGAAGTGTGTGAACAAGTAAGACGAAGTCAAACGCATCCGGGTGGTCAAAATTGAAGTCATTACTTTTAGCCAGAACCTGCTGCTCTTCGGTCAAATTCTAGTCAGAACAGAAAAAAATAAAGAATAAAAAAAAACAAATGATCAAATACAACGTGATATAAAAGTGTACTGCAATATTCAGAATGTATTATTTGCAGAAATTTTGTACTATTTAAGTCCTATTTTCAGGGATAAATCTATTCATGTCTCAAGGCTACAGCCTTGTTTTGATGCACTGTCTGATGTATGTGGTAAAGGCTTCGCATTCTTTACATAGAAGTTACATAACTTGCATGTAGCTGCCATCATAAGAAACCTTAGACTGCATCTCCATTTCCCAAACAGTCACTTACTGCTCTGGACAAACCCGTTTGTTGACATTAGAATTCCAAATTGATTTGGGTTGAAGAACAAAACAGAATTAGATTTGCACAGCCAGGTTACAAACATATGTATACCACACATAAGCAAGTACTGCAATACTTTCTCAGTCATAACAACCCTCTACATTTAAAACGAATTTAACACTATTGAGTCACAAGGTCTCTGAATTCAGCTTTGTGGTTGTTTTGTAAGAGGCTTCAACTGTGCTGGCTTTAACATTTAATTTTCAACCAAAACAAGGCAGAAATGAGTGTAATAGGCCCTAATAAACCTCACGCTGATAGACTCCGGGGTTCTGCTGAAGTAATAAAGTGGCCTATTGATGTGATGTTATTTGTACTGCTATTTAAGCTCTCCTTCTCCTTCATGAGGCATTATTTCACTGCAGAACCATGTTGTTACTTGAGTATTGGTTTAGGATACTCTGCCAACCTCTGAGCAAACCCAAGTTAATATTAGCAGTCAGGCCTTCCGAGATCCTTCCCACAGCTTACAGATGGATAAATACTTTGTATAAAATTGAATATAACTTACAATAACTTCCCATGTTAAAGGAATGTATATTGGCTTTACGTCAAGTGTAAGATTGTCTCTTTGCATCAACAATGTTTAATGCATAACCACTGATCCAAAAGTCACATCTACTTCAGACATCAGAATCTGAGGACGACAGAGACGTCTGAACTTCAGTGGGATATTTTGAGATTTGGAGATGAAATTTAGCTAAGTTTGTGAAGTTCCACTCTTCCAAAATGACACACTAAAGTGTGGAGTACGTCAATGATATGCTACTCCACCCCCTCCTCTACAGTTAGCGGCACTAAAATTAGTGCTGGGACATACACACATTGCGAACACACTGTCCTTCTCTTTTTTAAATCTCCACAGCTGGAATTTAGACCCCTGCTCTCTTCTGTTTCTCTCTGCTCAAGCAGTGCTTTTTGAGGTTAGGAAGAGAAATAAGTGCACTGCCTAAATATGGTGAACATAGGAACAGAGAAGAAATAGAACAACGTGGAAAATCTTGAAGCAAACAGAGGCTTATTCTCAACAGGTGCTGAAAGATGTTGTGAAAAAGGCTGTTTAGAAAACATAAGTGCTGTTTTGTTTGATCCTCCAATAAAAAAAATAATAACCACAAAGGATGCATATCATCACTGTCCAGACAGAAACACGTATCTCCATATTTGTCAATACTTTGTTTACTTCTGTAATGTCGTAGAGACAAGGGGACTAAGATGCAGGTGGGAAGTGAGTTCTATTTGAAGTATAAGTAAAACAAACAAAGCTCGTAAACACAAAAAGGTAGGTGCATTATAAACTAAAACTATTGTTACACAACCACTGAAAAAAATACAAAAATTGACTCTCACCATGGGGTGCAAACACAGGGCTTATAGGGGCTAAGTTGACAAGAAAGACTTGTGAGCTAGGTCACATGGTCCCTAACGCTCACAGGTGTTGGGCATGGCCACAACACCCAAGGGACCAAAACACACAGGACAATAGCTTACCATGACAACTACAAAATTTGAACACAGCAGGTGTCTTTAACATTGTGTAAAAAAATAAATAAAATAAAAAATCATTAGGACTGTTCCTGTAAATATTTTGGAGATACGAGTGAAGATAGCTAAACGCTTTTGTATCGGTCCTGTATTATTTATGGAAAAAAATATTATTTATCGTTTTTGGCCTGGTCTTCATTCATAAAACATCCACATGAACATCTAGGGGTTGGTTTGTGGCTTGTTTACATATTGCTAAATTAGTAAAGAACAATATCTGGGATGCAAATTTGGTCTGACAAGTACCCAATTAGGGCTGTGCCATATCGCATCATATAATATTTACAATGTCAGAACCTTTGTATGGTACGATTATTTACAAAATGAGCACCTGCTTACACATATTTGTTGTTCCTTCTGAACGTTTGAAATTGTTAGATTTGTACTCAAATAAAATGTAATTAAATAAAATTTATTTAAGAAATTAAATATATTATTAATTAATTAAATACAATTAATATTAATATATCATTTATTTTCATTCAATAGTGTGTTCTGGAAATGAATAAAAGTATTTTTCTGTGTTTTTTCATATCGTAAAAAATATCGTAAAAACTTTCGTTATCGCCAAAATAGCCTGAATAACTGTGATATTATTTTAGGGCGATATCGTCCACCTCTACACCCAATAAACCAACATCAGGAGGCTAACATAACTTTAACTTCCTTACTAATATATTTGAGCAAAATAAAAATTATTACACACAACCTATGCTCACAACCGTCCAAATCACACAATATATTATTGAGGTATATGATTACAGCATTTGTAGAACAGTATTTAGCTGGATGTTTCACATTAGATAATGCTGCAATCTGCAGCCTATATATTACATGCCTATAAACACACGCAGTCACATGCACACACGCACACACACAAATTCCCACAGCCCTCCTTCCCTCTTGCTTCTTTTCCAAACCTCTTGGTAAAGTTCTCTCTCACCCTGCCTCTCTGCTCAACCATATCTTATTTTGTGAGAAAAGTTTTTTAATAAACCGGCACTATGATGAATACTCAGAACCTGTAATATGAGTTCTCTAAGCTCCACCAAGGTCACAGTAGACACTGGGGACAGGTCAGATATAAAATTATAGCACTACAATATTTTCAGTTGGGTTTAATTAACATATAACAGTTTGAATGGTTATTTGGTTGATGCCCAGCTGAAAACAAAGAGATACCAATAGGTCATGCTCACAGTTCAGGTTTGGTTTTTACATAATTGTCTGGTATATTAATCGGTAGGGGCCTAGTACATAAATAAAAAGGAATGAGATTTGGATTTTTTATTACATACCTCCACATCCTGCCCTCAAACTCATCTATTTGAGCTTTGCTTTGAAGAAACCCTAGTCCCTAAACCATCCAGTGAAGTATAGGTTGTACATTTTTAGATTACACAGCATCATCTCACTAAGCAGACCCCTCCAGTCTGATGACAGGTAAAAAAGGACAAAACATTTTGGACACCTCCTTACCGAAGATGTCTTCTGAAATTACAGATACAGGGGGTCCTCGACTTACGACATTGATCCATTCCTACGTCGCGTCGTAAACCGATTTTCGGTGTAAGTCGGAACATACGTACATACTGTACGTAAATAACACCTATCCTCCTCGGTCTCGAGCCGCATAACCGTGTATTCTTCCACCGCGCACACCAAACACGAAGTTCGCTAGTTACGAAGTTCACGAAGTCACGATGCTTACGACGCAAAACCACTTAGGTCCAAACAAGGCTTTATACAGTAAATGGGAGATGTGTAGTAACCACGAAACATCGTAACTCAGGACTGACGTAACCCGAGGACCTCCTGTATATACATGTATAGTTTTACTAGATCTTGAAAAAAGCTTTTGTGAGCATTTGATGGATGACATTCTGCCACAATCAAGCAATTAAGGTTAGGCTGTAGATTACACACCAAATAGCCCTTTCTTTGTCCAAAACAACCCTCATATATATATATAAGACTGTGAGGCCAAAAATGGTGATTGTCCTTACTTTATAGAAGGAGTCCATTGACAGATGTACAACCCATGGAACATCCAAAGCTTCAATGATCTTGCGGGCCACTGTAGTTTTCCCAGAAGCACTCCCTCCACACAGACCTGTTAGTAAGATTCAATAAGATGATTTTAATCTTGAAGAAGAAAGCCGTCATGTTTCAACTAAAAAATCACTACTTTTTTGAAAGATTAGCTGGTTAAAAGACAAATAACAACTTGCCCACAACTAAAAGAAGTCAAATAAATAATTTTTAACAAGTTACTGCTCGTCTAAATCATTTAATTTTGTTTTGTCAAGATCTTTAATCTTAAATTGTTTGACACAGCATGTTAGGTAGGATATGCCGTAGCCTATGAAATAAAGACACATTTTAAAATGCGCCCTCAAACAAAGCAAAAGTAATAATTCATTCATTATCTGTAACCGCTTATCCAGTTCAGGGTCGTGATGGGTCCAGAGCCTACCTGGAATCTTTGGGCGCAAGGTGGGAATACACCCTGGAGGGGGCGCCAGTCCTTCACAGGGCAACACAGACACACACTCACACCTACAGACACTTTGGAGTCGCCAATCCACCTACCAACGTTTGTTTTTTTTTTGGACTGTGGGAGGAAACGCACGCGGACACGGGGAGACAGTCAGTCACCCGGAGCGGGACTCGAACCCACAACCTCCAGGTCCCTGGAGCTGTGTGACTGCGACACTACCTGCTGCGCCACCATGCCGCCGGCAAAAGTAATAAGAAAATGAAAATTCCTAAACACAGAAAATGCAGAAGGACTGAAGAATTTTGTAAAACAAAATCCTTGCTTGGTGCATGATTCAACCTTTCAATCCAGGGCTCATTATGCAATTTATGCAAATGAAAAGGCAATAAAAGTGGGCAATATGGCGCATTAACTGCAGTTATGACAATACACAATAACAGTTCGTTTTGGTCTAATGTTATTATATTGCTTAGTGTAAAATGTCTACTTTTACATCTGCTTACCAATGACAAACGCTTCTTTGGACTGGGTCCCATGTTCATTGTACCAGGGCGGGCGCCCAGCCGTGTAGATGGTTCTTTTGCTGGTGCGCAGCAGGGGTGGTTCTGATTTGCACTGGCTGGTTGTTCGTTTCCGCGGAGTCAGGCCAATGTTGACAGCGGGCAGAAGTCTGTCCAGAGAGTCTTCCTCTCCCCCACTGCAAAACCAACCCACAGAAAAAAGAGAAAAATTGCACACTCACTTCCTGTTGGGTTTCCTCTGTGAATTTTTAACTTCTTGTGCAAGAAACTGAAGCCTCCTCAATTGACCCGCAATGTACAATGTCACGGGTTCAGTGTGTTAATTCTACACTTTACAGACTAAAGTTTCAATGCCGGCTGCTTCCCTGATACTGATGCCATGTTATTTACATTTCCATGGTGATGCCACTGTCAATCATCTGGACATTTGACCCACCATTTGTGCCTAAACGATGCACGTAAAGAACGTATGTCAAATTATAGGTAACTGCATGACGTCAGCATGTCAGAATATCACTATTATCATAAACAATATGATGTGGCACAGCTCTACTTCAGCTTTAACTGCCAGATGAGTCAAACCAAGAGGCTTGAATCCTGGCCAGGTGCCGCTGTGAAGGTCACTGTGTTAAGGCCGCAGCATATTTCAGAAAACTCGTTCCCCTGTAGTCATTTAAACGCAGTCCAGAATGTTATTATTGGGGAGATGTGTGAAAAGTTTCATTATAACCATCCCCCAGAGAAACTCCGTCAATTCTAACAGGGCTTTAGAGGCTGACTGAACTGGAGAGCAGTGTCTTTGTTGAGGTGAGTGATGTTAATATATTGCTAACTCCCATTGGCTCTGTGGAAGACCTGATGTCCCGTCAGGCAAATTTGGACGAGCCCAACTACAATCCAACAGAACAAGATTTTTTAAATGCAAAATATGCAAAAGCAATATGCACCACAGTGATGAAGAAAATGCATGTTTTTAGTCATTCTTTCAGCGCTAAATGAACAAGGTGAGAACAAACTCTATCAGCTGGAAATCAAAGACAGTTCAAAGACATATTTTTCCAAGATCTTGGTGTATCAGACATGAGCAGGATTCTACTGGTCCTAGTGATCAAGACTGACAGGTTTTGATTAAATAAACAAACCCAAGCCTCCTGCTGGACAGGTAATGGCCAAAGCCTTTCACACCGTATTTGCCTCTTACACATGGTGGATATTCAAAACTGGATCCCATTAAAGGGTGACGTGAGAGACGAAGAGAGATTTGTTTAGGAGTGTGACTGTCAGACCTTATTTCTATGGCACATCCACAGCTTCAGAAAAATCCAGTCTGCAGAGAATCACAAAGCAATTTCTGCCAAATCCATTCTGCCATGTTTTTGGAAAGTAGTTCTGCCTGATTTCAATTAACTTCACTGTTTAATCATCATTCATTCATTCATTCATATTCTATAACCATTGTATCTGTTCAGGGTCGCTGTGGGTCATGAGGCCTCCGTGGAATCACTTGGTACAAAGCAGGAATACCCCCTGAACACGGTGCCAGTCCAGTCACAGTATTGCCAGACATACATTCATTGTAACCACTTATCCAGTGCAGGGTCGCAGTGGGTCTAGAGCCTACACGGAATCCCTGGGCATAAGGCGGGAACACACTCTGGAGGGGGCGCCAGTCCTTCACAGGGCAACACAAACTCACACATTCACACACTCACACCTATGGACACTTTTGAATCACCAATCCACCTACCAACACACCAAACTGTCAGTTACCTGTCACTGACTGTCACCCCAGGTCTCTAGAGCTGTGTGTCAGTGACATTACCTGCAGCGCCCCCATGCCACCCTATTGGCAGACAATTTCTGACAAAACAGGTAGACAGCAAAATTAAAATGTTTTAGGAGTTCAACTCTAGCAGGAACCATGGGCATTGCAAAACACAACAGAGTCAGTGGTAACATTAAGCGTTGATTACCTGTTTGTATTTGTTTGTTGTTGTTTTTTGGGAAAAAAAACATAGCTTCTTGTTGCTCTGCCTGGCTGTCACTGGAGCCTTTTTGTAGGCCATCAATCAACGAGTGTTTGAACATCAAAAACATGGCATAACTTTATGAACTGCTGTTCGGAGTAGGACAAAAATGAATGAGATCACTATTATAGCTTGAAGATTTTACAAGTGGCCATATAGGCAGGTCTCTCTGGCCAATCAGTGCTCTTCAAGGTTTACACGTCACGTTTGGAACCGCAAGTGAGCACGTACTTCCAGTGACCAGGCACCAGAGTCGCCGAATGGAAAAGCAAAAGAGCCGAGTAGAGCCAAACAGAACCGGGTTGAGTCGAGAATGGTCCATGCAGCAGAAATGCCCCATTAGATTTAACCATGCTGATTTATTGTTAAACATTCAAACATTATAAAGGCAACACTATATTAACGTAATCTTCTGGCACAGATTTTAGCAGCGTACTCAAAAACAGTGAATGCCTTCTGTCTGGAGTAAGTTTCAAATGACTTGGTCACTGGTAATACAGATGATTCAAACAAGCAGAAACACTTACTAAAGCAGCGGCTGAGACAAACATCCTTAACAGATGAAGACAACAAGTTAATCATCAAAACAACTACCTCTCAGTCTGTGTTGTGAGAGGATGAATGATTTCAATTTGCGGATATAGTCGGATTCCTAATGTACCTCGAGCTACACCTGGCACGGAGCAAGGCAAAGAGAGCACAGCAGACTAGTGGACTAGTAGACTACATTATCTAATCAGTGGTGAGCTCACCTGAGCTCAGTGGTGTGGGTGTGTGTGTGTGTGTATCAAAGTGTTTGTGTGGGCCTCGCCATTCCACCAGTCCAACTAAAGTACAATGATCAAGAAAACAGATTAGGTTACTTTCAGTGGACCCTGCCCTTCCTTTAAAGGTTCCGGGCTGTTGTTGCAATAGTGTTCTCTTTAAGCAAAACACGCACAAATATTTACTCACATAAACACACACACAAATATTTACTCACATAAACACACACTTACTTGTGCCAACCCTGTCTAATACCGGCCAAAAAAAAAAAACAAGACATTGTTTGATGCACAGCCAACAGATGTTTAAAAAACAGCTCTGAGGTAAACACAGTTTAACTGATTTATAAGTTTTTCTATATTAAACTTATATTCCATATCATGAATACCTGCATAACGAGCCCAAACAAATAAACACACTGTGTATTTATAGACACCACGTACAGTTAGTGAATTCAGCTGTTCTCAGAGGTTTAAAGAGAATGTCTACGATTGTGGGGAAAACGCAGTTCTAAGCGCTGTATATTTTAATGTGGCACGGTGTGTTTGAGGGGAAAAAAACACGTGGCTTGTGTTTGTACGTGGCTGAAGTGTAACTTGTCTGTAAGCTTTTATTCACAGTTTGAATTACCACAGAAATTCATTTGTAACTCGAGTTGTTTATTTCTGTAGCACTGGTGGTAATGCAGTTAGCCATTTCCACTTTAAGTGATCTGACACCGCAAACTAAGCCAATATTATATACATGTGGAGCAGGAATAAAGCAATATCCTCATTGCAGTTAGTGCTTTTCAATGTTCGGAGTTCTCTCAGCTGTCTATAAAACTCCAGATACCTCTACCATGAGCAGAAAGAGAGAGAGAGAGAGAGAGAGAGAGAGAGAGAGAGAGAGAGAGAGAGAGAGAGAGAGAGCCTAGCATACCGCACTGAGCCAGTTTGTTTTTATTTTTTTTACTCACTTACAGACCTGGGGGTTTGTAAACACATTTCGAGCTCACAAACAGACTGGAGAGCTAGCGAATGGCGATGAAGCCAAGTGTCTCTACAAGAGTACAAAGCACCCTGGCACTGAGCTGAAGAGCAATGAAACTGAAAACTCTGTAGTGATGATCCACTGAAACCTCACTGATATTTTTTTCCCCTCCAGAGGTACGACAAGGCTCAACATGCATGAGAGCTGTTGCTGACATAGTTACCCACTCCTCATAAAATCAGTGAACAATTTGGCCTGATGCAGATGCCCTTCTCAGCTATCAAACTATCACCTTGTCCACCATGAACCACACACCACAGCCTGCCAGGCCTTCAATGTTTAAAACAATAACTCTCAATGCAAACTAAATGCAACAAAATACAGATACCACCAAAGACTAAAGAAACTCAAATGCAGAGAGAGAGAGAGAGAGAGAGAGAGAGAGAGAGAGAGAGAGAGAGAGAGAGAGAGAGAGACAGACTGAGTTAATTGTGCAGGCTTACCTGCTGTCTGCCCTCAGTGCCCAGCAGCCAGAGATTCGGGCCCCTGAACAGCCTGGAAGAGTGTTCATAGTGAACGAAGGCTCACACAGGAGAAAGAGCTGCTCAGTGAGAACTGAGCTTATATATCAGCTCACTGCCCCACAGGCACACTCACATGGGTGCGCACGCACACACAAACACACACACACACACACTCAAATAAAGAAATACACACTCACATACAAGCATGCGAGCCACATTAACAGCACTTGTGCCCTGTGGCAGTATTGCGTGTTACAGAGAAAACAGAGAGAGAGAGAGAGAGAGAGAGAGACAGAGAGACAGAGAGAAAGAGAGAACTAGAAAGACAAGTATAGGGGAGAAATTATACTATACTTTCAAGGGTTTTGCTTGCCCCAGTCAGTCATTAGCACTCAGAGTCTGGCCAGTGAACGTGCTTCAGAAATGAAAATGCAGCTGAAACTCTCTCTCTCTCTCTCAATTTTGTTTCTCTCTCTCACTCACTCCCTCCCTCTCCCGCCTGCCAAAAAACGTAAGAGGATAACATCTATCTGCATATTCTGTTGGCTGGGCGATATTATTAGCTGCAGGTTGGAGCACATAGACACACACACACACACACGCCCCCTTGCACCGACCTCTAATATCAGGACATCTCTTGTGGCGAGAGAGAGAGAGAGAGAGAGAGAGAGAGAGAATAACTGGACCTCTTAAAAGCCTTTCTTGCCTGTACTTGTTTGTGTCTAGGGACTGACTCTACGTCCATCACCCCACCAACCAAATCTCTCCCTCAGGACAACCTTGCCACAATCCTCCCTCATGGGATAAACTCACAGACATGTTTACACACACACACACACACAAGCCTGTATGATGAAACCTTGCAGCACCTACACCACTAAGGAATAGGAGAGTCCTTCAATCCCATCCCATCTAACAGTAGCTCCTCCATTCATTACAATTAGCATAAAAGATACAAGATACTTGAAAATCACACACACACATACTGTACATTGTTCATATTGTTCATAAAGTAGTGTGTGTCTCTTAATCACCATGCTCCAGCAAACGTTAATATAAATGTACCATAATTACAGCCCAGATGCTCAGTTCATAGCATTTAATAACATTCAATATGCCCCAGTGGCTGAGCCCGTGGTCCTGTCTAGGCCCTACACAAACCACCGATACAAAAACAAGAAGCATTCACTCAGTGAAATGTGTTTTTGTCACGGAGGCACATTTTCCAATGATTCAGAGCATATTCCTGAGAAAGATATGGCGCTGATGTAAGAGAGAGTTAAAAGACTGCCACGAGTTTATTAAAGTATTATTACAGTCCTCATGAAACAATGCTGAGTTATAATCAGCTGGGCTGGAACTTCCCGAGGCAACAGACAGAGGATTACACTAGAAGTGAGAGCAACTAATCATTCCACCTGACCACAGCATTGCTTTTAAACATCTGTGGGAAGATGGCATGTGCTCGTCTTTTAAAAGTGGTGCTTGAAGCGTTTAGAATACTATAATAAATCATGTAATAACAGACTATTAACACTAATTACCATTAGACAGTGGTGTTTCACTCGTGTGTAGTTGGGTTATTACACCCTCTGGTGGTGAAATGAGACATGTAACGTTTAATCATGGAAGCATGATTCACTCTGTAAACACGTTGTGGCATGGTCTTAAATGCCGAGTAAACGTTTAACTATTTCCAATGAATTTATTTACTTATTTATTGAAGTTCCAGGTTTTCTCATGAACTGTGGATTAGGTGTTGTGACATTTTTGTGAATCATTAAACAGCCTTAAGTAAGTCAATGTGACGGTGTAATACATTCACTGTTCATCAACTAAACGTATTTAAACCCTCTGTTCACCAAAATAACAACTATGGAAGCCATTTCCAAAAAGAAAACACCACAAACGATAACAAAAACACATAATATCTTTCAAATATTTAATATTTAAATCTAAACTTTTGCCTTATAAACCGCCAAATTATAACCGCCAATATCTCCACATACCTCTTGCCTGCAGCTCGAAATTCTGACTCTAACACTAATAGGATTGGGTTTACGAGTTAAAAACCCTGGGCTGTCTAAATCTTGGGGTTAAGGGTTGTAGAGCCGTTGAACTGTACCTGACATACCGTGCTGAGGACTTTTCTTCACTCTCCATCGCTGAGACTCTTCTCTCCACACTCGCAATTTGCAGCAAGCTAGGCCTGCGTCTACCGCCTCTCGAGCATTCTGGGATATGTAGTTTTATCACTGCCCATGCGCGCAGGGCCTTTAGGCCTGCGAACTTCAAGTCCCAGGATCCTGTTGATCCATTTGCATCGTCTTTAGCTCGTCATACTCATATATGGAGAGGAGAAAAGTGGGTGTAAAGTCAAATATAGCCTTAAACACCCCCTGCAGTGGAAACATGTTGTTAACAGTGTTACCATAAATAATATAAAAGAGTCAGTCTCATCAATTTCTGGTATGAGTCATTCAAGGGGCAGAGGGGTAAGTGTAGTAAGGGTTAAGGTAGACTTTTTTTTAAATGACTTCAAAACATTACAGATATATGAACATTTACGGGGAAGTCCACGGATCTGTAGACGCACAAAATAACTGGCTTACCTAATTTTAAATTCAGCTTTTTTAAGATGCAACTATTGAGGAAAAGACTAATCTAAGCTTGAATAGTCTCTATAGTAACGCTTGAAATGGACCACTGTATGATCTGCATGTGAGCCCACAAGGTCACCAATGCCAAGGACTTCAGAGCAGTGGAGGGGTATTTGATGGAATTCCATTTAATACATTTAGAATAAGGGCGGCACTGTGGTGCAGCAGGTGGTGTCGCAGTCACACAGCTCCAGGTACCTGGAGGTTGTGAGTTCAAGTCCCACTGTCTGTGAGGAGTGTGGTGTGTTCTCACCGTGTATTGTGGGTTTCCTCCGGGTGCTCTGGGTTCCTCACACGGTCCAAAACACACGTCGGTAGGTGGATTGGCGCCCCCTACTTGCTGTGTTTCCCTGTGTTTCCAGGTAGGCTCCGGACCCAACATGACCCTGAGCTGGATGAGTGATTATCATTCAATGAATGAACATTTAGAATGAGTTGGAGTGGACTTTGTGATCCAGAACTAATAACTGAACATCCTTACTTGATCACACAATTTTTTTCTTCTGTCTGAATACAATCATATACTCATGGACATGTTTCAACATCTAAGCCATTCCCAAGATTATAGTAGACATTACTGCAGAGGGGAACAAACTCTGTATTAATGCCAATAATCTCAGAAGAAAGTTTAGATGAGCAGGTAGTGCATAGTAGCCTTACATCTAGCTCAAACCCATTTATTGTTTTTTTTTTTTTTTTTGGTTTTTTTCTCCCCAGATTTTTTTGCATTATATAATAATTAAAATAATTCAGAGCCATTTGATGTGAAATTCATCATTCTACACAAATTTTCATGTTTAGTATTGTGACAGGAACCAGAAATCTAAACGTTTAAAAGCTCTAAAAAGAACCCTGGGTAAGATTCTGTATTTTTCTTCTGTGCTCCCTCTACAGTTGCAGAGCATAATAAACTTTTACAGCACGGTGCTGAAAACGAGGGGGAGAGAGGCATGTGGGTGCGCAATGTCCGCCAAAAGTTACATAGTGCAGTTTCTGCAGTGTTGGTGTAGCAGTAAAGGCAGAATGACTTTTCTCCTGATTGCAGGTCAGTGAATCACAATGTTTTTAGGCTTTAATTCTAAGGTAAAAAAAAATACTACTGGTGCCATGAAACATTCATTCATCATCTGTAAGCGCTTATCCAGTTCAGGGTCCAGAATCACTGGGCGCAAGGCAGGAACACACCCTGGAGGGGGCGCTAGTCCTTCACAGGGCAACACACACACTCACACCTACGAACACTTTTGCCCATCCACCTACCAACGTGTGTTTTTGGACTGTGGGAGGAAACCCACATGGACACAGGGAGAACACACCAACTCCTCACAGTCACCCGGAGTGGGAATCGAACCCACAACCTCCAGGTCCCTGGAGCTGTGTGACAGCGACACTACCTGCTGCGCCACCGTGCCGCCCATAGAAACATTTAATAATAATATATTTAAAAAGTGATAGTTTCGTTCATTTATTAATTTTCTGTTCTGCTCAGGGTCACAGTCGATTCAGAACCTACACGGAATCACTGCACAACGCAGAAACATGCCCTGGACAGGCACCAGTCCATCACAGGACACAGTCTTTGTTTTGACACACCTGAATTTATCACAACAAAGTCAAACAGTCTTTAGTCAACAACATTTTTATTATTCATTTAGAGGGGTACTAATGCACAGTTAATACAATTTTGTAAAAGAATGATAATAACAGTTTAGATTTAGAACTGCCGGTAACCTAGATAAAAAAACCTCAATGAAGAAATAAGACATTGTGTCTGTTATCATCATTAGATACCTGTTAATAGACTTTGAAATCCTTTTAGTAATGCATCTTTATTGTTCTTAACAAGATTACCCAAAAGTACCTTTATTAATTCATCTTCATTTCCAATCTTATAGTATTTCACCCACTTGTAAACGTCTTGACAATTCTTAAAATCAAAGGGCTTTGTGGGTTGAACATTTAGCTCTAAAATCCTTATTCTGTAAGAAACAAAGAGTAAAGAAAAGAAAACCTACTTAAAAACTGGGTAGGGGGCACTTACAGACCCCCTCAGGTACAAAAGCCACACTGCACAGCCAAAAATCACCAGATTCTCTATTACCACTCCAACACTTCAAATTCAAGCCTATTTCATGGGATAGCAAGTGCACTAAATTACAGAAATCCCACACTCACATGCGCACGCGCGCAACACACACACACACACACGCACGCACACGCACACACACACTTTCCTTAAACAAAAGACATTTTCAACATGTATTTTAAACTGTATAGAAAAAGCGTGAATATAATTTAGACTGTTAAAAGCAAGGTTGGGTGCTAGGAAAAGAAGCAAACAAGCAAGAGAAAATGGATACAATTTGCACTGAGCTTTGGAAATTATTTTCTAAACAGTGCCTTCAACTGCAAAACTGATACATATAGGGATTATGTTGTATTGCTGTCAATTGAAATTAAAATCTGTTTCAATATTCTAAGCCCAAAAACTGCTGCATATGTGTACACCACATGATCTAGGAAGACAGATTGTTCAACTCAAAACATAACAATATCCCTACTACGAACCAACACGGCAGCCTTTATATAAATCCGTTAGAAAGAGCAAATAAACAGTATTTTGTGACATTGCAAAAGATACATTCGACAAGACACAATTAAAAAAATGTAAGGTGTGCTGCTCCACATGGATTACATTGGCTGTGGAGAAAGAAGAAAAACAAAAAAACAAAAAAACAAAACAAGGCAGCACATGTGTAATGGCTGCCTCGCTCTGGCTAACAATGTAATGTTACAAAATAAAAGTCTGACCAGGCGGCATGACATGCATATATGACATATGTCACGTGGTCCTTTCTTCACAAGGTTTTTGCCATGAAATTGTACTGAAGCCAAATCAGACAAGGGCCAATCAAAGTGCTGAAGTTGCACAGAACCACAGTGTGGTGTAAGCACCACAGAACAATCTGTTTGACTCTAAAAAAAAAAAACTTGGTGTTCCATGTCTTTAAACAGGGGATGATGGCAAATTCGACTGATCATTTACATCACACTCGATAGTCCTTAAGGTAGAATTTCTACTAGCACCTTTCTCTGACCTCGAAATCATTTCAAATCACGTGTACTCAAAGCAGTAGGAGATTGCTATTAAGATCTGAAGTATTTACAAGAAAGTATAAAATAAACTTGGTGTGCCACTTTGAGTGAGCTTATTAAATTTTGCTCAATAGATATAAATATACATTTATAATTTATAATTTTTTTTTTCTGGCGACCCATGGTCAAATAATAATTCTTATGGCAACTTGTTAATGGTTTCAAGTACCTCAGTTAGAATAATCAGGGTCTTGGAATAAATAGTCATCTACTGAAAAAAAAAGGTTTTAGATTTTCTTTTCTATCCTCAAAATTGTGTATAAACTGAGGAAGACACACCGCTTCCATTAGTCACCCTCAAAGGGACAGTTATGGCTTAATATTTCATTTAATTTCGCATTATACACATTTCATAGACTGGGACATGGAGCACTAGTACTCCTTGCACCTAGCACTATTTCTCCCACATGGTGGAAGCTGGTAGAACAAGCCTATTTGTGCAGATCTGAGACCGGCTTTGCATTCAAAGAGTCCATAATAAATTATTTGATTATATTTGTTGTTTTCCCAATGGGATTTGTGGGCTGCTGACAATATTTCATATGTGTCATGTACATTTCTGCCAATGCTTATGCTAGTACATAAATATTTATAAAATATAAAAATTAGGACTACATTTGTGCGGATTAGCATTACAGAAAATATAGCATTTATGTTGGTGGTTAAAAATGCCTAATGACTACAAATCTGACGATACTGATAGGATTTGTATTTACCAGCATTTCTTAACTTCTTTAACTGGTTTTGTTTTTGTTTCTAAACATTCATTCATACATTATCTGTAACTGCTTATCCAGTTCAGGGTTGCAGTGAGTCCAGAGCCTACCTGGAATCATTGGGCGCAAGGCAGGAATACACCCTGGAGGGGGTGCCAGTCCTTCACAGGGCAACACAGACACACACACATTCGGACACTTTTGAGTTGCCAATCCACCTACCAACATGTGTTTTTGACTGTGGGAGGAAACCGGAGCACCCGGAGGAAACCCACACAGACACAGGGAGAACACACCAACTCCTCACAGACAGTCACCCGGAGCGGGAATCAAACCCACAACCTCCAGGCCCCTGGAGCTGTGTGACTGCAACACTACCTGCTGCGCCACTGTGCCGCCCCTGTTTCTAAACAGTTAAGATTTATAAACGTAATGAGCATGGTTCTAATGGGCTGTCCAATATTATGCCTTTTTGTAAGAACAGCCAAGGCTGAAATGTATGTGGGTGTGGGTGGGTGGGTTAAACTGCTGTAGACTGAATTAGTATATTTTCACGATTTTAAATAACGTTTACAAAGTACATTATATTTATTCATTTGAAAAAAAAAAAAAAGTAAAAAATTGTTGATATGTTTTTTCATGGTATGGACCCTTTAAGGCTCCAAATCAGTCAGGCCAAGTGTGTCCCAGATGAGCACAAAAGACATTGTCTAACCTTAGCCACTTGATTAAGGTTGGGGGGAACTGGGGTGGAAGCCTAACAGCGCCTGCAAAGTGCAAGATAAGAGGGCGGGAGGGGAAGAGGGGTTAAAGTGCAAAACAAGCATTTTTTTTCCTCCCTCAAATAGGCCTTAATCAGAAGATCGTTTATAGTAATGTGCAGGACCGCTGATATCCAAGCGACAGTTTATGAGATTGTATGAGTTGTAATTCATCCTTTTCCAAAAGCATTCTTATTTTCAGCCTCTGATATGACTTCTCAATGAATTCCTGTAATAATCGTCCTGATTGTGCTGTTCAGTGCTTTACCTCCTGTCTCTAACCACCAGGGGAAAACACCCTCACTATTGCATACAGTCACTGAGGTCTTCATCTGCAGTCTATACGCACTGCTTTAAGCAATATGGAACTGCTTTATGCCTCAAAATGAATTAAAGAAATGCCAGGGAGTTTCCAGTGAAAACATCCCCAGCCCGGGATAAATCACCTCATAGTTATATAGCGTACACTTTTTAAGTGTGAAATTCTAGTAGGATAAATATCTATATATATTTATCTATCTATATATATATGTAGCTGTTTAAATGTTCTCCTGGATAAGAAACTGAATTCAGGAATTTGGGTGTTAATAGGTCCACTCTCTGCTGCTAAAACTTTAGAGCATTTAGGCAAGTGTTTGTGATCTTAATGTTGTTGTTAACTCGGGGACACACTAATGACATCACAGAGGTCAAAGTGATTTTTTCTGTACTGGAGGTTATAGAAGATGCAGGGTAAACACGAGTTGTGCTCTACACTTGAGGTGTTTAAGTCTGAAATGTATAATTAACTTTCAATGAAATGCATTTCCTCCAGTTTCACCAAATCCCATCGTCGCTGCCATTTACCCATTTACTATTAGCTGTTGATAAAATGAGATCGCAAATATCAAAACCTATTTTTCTAGCGGCTGGGAGTTTTGACAGTAACCTAAGACCAACTGTTGTAAAACTACAACTACTGGAAATAGGGAGGGAGGTTTACGTACGAATGCAAGCTTTGTCCTCTTTTGAGTCTGAGCAAGAGACTAGACAGAAACCACTAAAGCAACACTATTGCACTGTAAGCATACTGTTCCAACAGGTATCTAATTCTGCCCCACCGTTCAGCTGCCTTTAACAGGACAAATCCCCAGTACGGAGGAGAAAGCAAATGAAATGGTAACCACCAATAAAAATGGAATATTTCTGACCGAAATTGCTGGGAAACAATGGACAAAAAAAGAATTAATCTGTATATACAGTATTCATATATAGATATCGATATTGTATATATACACAATACAGTATATCTGTGATAAAACACCAGCTGTAAATTAGCGCACCATGCTAATTGAATAATTCTGATATCCTTTTTTTCCCTCAAATAATAACAATTAAAAAACCTTTCAAAACACAACATGAAACAACCGGACATATGGACTTAGCTACCCAAGAAACTGTCTGAAATGTCTGAGTTCTTTGCTCTAAAATGTTTACATATAGATTATATTTATATATATATAGGTATGTATGTATATAAAGTGGGATCTTGGCATTGATTATAATTAACGCCTTTTGTCTGAACAGCTTAATCATTGAAATTATCTCTAAAAATGGAATGAAAAAAAGGATAATTATATATGAGCATATTCCAGTAGACTGTATATGTATATATCGGGTTTAAAAAACAGATCAGTGTGAAACTAATACAAGAGCTAATTGCTGTCGTTTTCTCTTGCTCTGCTCCTCCATCTGTTATTCTCTATCAGCTTTGTCTTCTGTGGAATCCTTCACCTGATGCGGAGATTTAGCCTAGCTTCTTTCATTTACTGGTGTATGACTAACAGCATCCTGTATGGTCTTGAAGTAGTGAAAGCCGTGTTAATCTGCAAGCTGCACTTTCTTAGGTTTGCCCCTCTTCTTCACAAGAGGCTGAGAGTCTCTGGTTTGAGCTAGACTTTCATTGTCCATGAGTGCGGCAGTAGGGGCTGGGTTGCTGTTGGATGTGGTGGGGGCTGTAGGCTGACTGGGTGTTGGGGTTGTGTCTGGAGTTGGGCTTTGAGGATGGGTGAGTGTTGGAGCTGGGACAGGTCCAGGGGAGCTGGAAGTCTTTTCTGGGACAGAGACGATGTCAGAGAGACGGTCTTTAGGTTTTCTACCCCGTTTCTTCCCAGCAACTCCATTTTTCATGTCTTTCTGCAGCCCGTTGCTCTGTGGCTCTTTGTTCTTGCTGTTAGGTACCACGTGACCAGACGCTCGAAACCAATTCTGAATCAAAATCAAAGAGGAATTAACCTCCCATTCACACAAAAGCAGTGACAAGGTAAAAAATAAAATATGTTTTTGTGAATACACAGGTTTTGAACACATCTTTGCCCCTGTATTTCTCGGTAAAATGCGAGCATTTCCTCATTTTTCCCTCTTTCCTGACTTTCAGTTTTTCACCTTTTTCCTTTGGTTCTGGTTGCCAGTGTGTTTTAAGAATTTCTATGTGTATTTTAACTACGTTTTTGGACTCCTCATTGATCTTAAACACAATCTCTTTAGTGTTATTCCACAAGTGTCACAAGACTCTGTTGCAATACAGATGTATAAAACAATAGTCCATTTATAGGCCCCTATACAGTGGAACCTCTACCTACGAACTTGATACGTTCCGTGACCCGGTTCGTAAGTAGAAAAGTTAGATTCTCGAGTCAATTTTCCCCATTTAAATAATGGAAAAGCAAATAATGTGTTCCAGCCCCCACCCCGAAAGTCACCCTTTTCGCACTGATATATGTTTACAACACTCTCAAATTAGTAAAAAATACATGTAGCGTTACTAAAAATAAAAAAGAAATACAGTGGCAACAGTAATAAAAAAGAATTTAAAAAGTTTTAAGTGGTTACACATCGCTACCTTGAAGACGTGACGACTGGCTGGAGGAGTAACACAGGCACTGGCTGTATGACGGGAGGTGGGGGGTGGGTGGAATAACGGAGAGTAGGCGGGTGAATGTGGGGAGACGGAAGTGTAGATACGGCTTAACTTAGCACGAATTTCGATGTCTGCTATTTACACTAATGCTAAATTGCTAAAACTACAATTTGCTAATCTTAAAAGCCCACTCAAGTCTGGGCGCTGGGAGACTCGTCTATTGGGGTCAGGGGACATTTCCAGCCGCTGGCTCGGCGGAGGCTCGGGTTTGTTTCTAGAGTCATGGTTCATTGGTGGAGACAAAAAAATATTCAAATGCCTGGTTCGTATCTTGGAAAGTTTGTTAGTAGAGGTTCCACTGTACATGTATTCCAGCATAATCTGACTTCTGTTTCCAATTATTCTGTTTTTTAAAAAAAGTTCATCTATAGCTGATCATATTTCAGATATATCTCTCCATAGAGATTTATCTCTCCGTAGCCGTTATACTGCAGAAAGTGCTGTAAAACTGTTTGTGGAAGTTTGAGCCTTAAATAGTCCAGTAAATGCCAGTCCGGGCCATGTTTTAAAAATTCATAAAGAACATAGTTACCTGAGAGTGTGTCTTGCTGATGTGGTATTTCACTCCACTCTCAGAGTTGAATTCCTTCTGACATAACAAACATGTGTACTTCCCCACATCACCCCCACCCTGCATGGAGTAGAATTACAGCAATTAGACCAGTATATTGTACACAGAGAGTACAATACATGTAGATGTCACTTTTTAAACTTTCACTTATCATTGGGTTGACCTTCTTGTTTCTACACTCTGTGTTCACAGACCACAGAGGTTCACTTTGTAGGCAATGTTGTGTTAGCCCCCTTTTACCATGTACTTCAATGCTCAGGACCCACACCATAAGTCCCTTTCACACCCAAAAGATTTCAGATGTGTAAACAGCAGCTGCCTTCAGTTCCATCTTTACCATGCTCAACATAAAGCATTCACTTTCTTTGGCTATGTGTTTTATTTTGTTAATTTTGATTATAATATATACAGCTTTATTAATACAATTAAAAATGGCTGGGTTTTAATTTGTAGTATTAAATGGAGTAAGCCTATAGGATTATAAAGATTAGCAGTATCCAGCACTGTACCTTGTTGCAGTTTGCAAGGTGAGCCTTGAGTCCTGACACACTCGAGTATATAGCCTCACAGCTCTGTTAAGGGAGACAAGAGAGGGTGAACAGGTATCTTGCAGAGGCAAGATTCAGCAACAGTTTTGGAACCTTAGTTTCCATCTTTCATCAAAAATTTCAGTTTAAATGTGAGGCATTTGTGAGTGGGTGAGTAATTACTGTAAATAAGAGTCAGATCTTACACTGTTGGGACAGCAGATAAAGCCTTTTTCCTTTACTTCATTTTTCCAGGTCTCAAGAGTTTCAGGGCTGAAGTTAGGAAGGCCTGGTCGAGTGTAGTTCAGCTAAAATTCAAAACGAAATTTGTGGAACGTCAGCAAATCCATGAACACACTGCTTCTTGATGTCCTTATGGTAAATCAGATCATAAAATAAGCATATTGTCTAAGTGTCAGGCCCCTAAGATCATGGATTTGATCCCTGTCTTCTGTCAATCAGCGATATGTTTTACAGGGTGTCCGTTAGCTGAATGGCTAACACACTGAGTTGGTTACTGTTACTGTTCTCCTCTAAGCCTGTCTCCTCTGAGCTCCTCTGAGCTGTCAAATGACATTGTGTTAGCCACAGTTCTAAAATTCAGAGGAAGCACACAACAAGCTTCAGCCTTCAAGCATTGTATTGAAATGTATAATGGACTGTTGGGAAGTCCTGAATTGGCCATGATTATATTTGGGTTAAAAGCGAAAAATTACCACTAGATTTAAAATAATTAGCTTTAACATTGACACACAGTACAGCGCAAACGTTTTAAGCACCAGAGATTATGAGATTTAAAAAGCTATTTATCTGAGCAGTAAGTGTTTTTTTGCTAAAACAAACAACAAATAACACCCAACATTAGAATATAACCAAATATTTTCCAAATCTCTCCTCGTGATGTCCCTATTATTTGAGGTTATCATCCAATACCTAGTTTTAGCGGTTAATAAATAATGATTTTAAAGAATGTGTGCTATTCATTTAACGAAGTCAGGCAATCAAAGAGAATCTGAACAAAACATTGTTATTCAAACTCACTCACACCTACTACTTTATAGGAAAAAAATTATCTTATTTTTCTTATTTGTTTTATGTTATTATTTTTTTGTATTTACTGTGATTATATATAACTTTATACAAGCACCATGCTTACGGATCTTATCTTAGGTGCCTAAGACCTCTGCACAGTGCTGTATATGTCAGAAAAAAGAGAGAGAGAGAGAGAGCACACCCTAAAGAATTAAAAACACTCTAAAGTATAATTAACAACAAGTGTCTAACTGTAAACATGTATAGAAGAACCAATACCTGACTATCAGACAGAGTCTCAGTGCTATTCATAACATACCCTCATGTTTACCCCCATGTATATGACAACAAACTGAGTTGTTTGCTAATGATACATGAAAACGGAATTTGTGGCTGTGAATGTGTTTCCTTGCAGCTGGAACCAATTTATAAGTTGTGCTTTAATCATCTATATTTTGATGCTGTAACGTCCAGCACTGGTAATCAATGTTCGTTTTTATGCGTCATTAGATATTGCACAAGTTCATGTGTTTGACATTTTGGGTGCAAAGACACCAGTAAAAGGAGCAACTCCTCCCACTCACCCTTTTGATATCAGGAACGAGGTCATCTTTGATGCGGCGTTTGGTGCCCCAGTCTTTGGCCAGTTCATCCTCTGCTATCTCTTGAAGGTGGAAGACGGCCACCTGTGCCGAGCGTCTCCTCACCCTGCCGCTGGGAGTGCGTTCCAAGTCCAGCAGCTCCTCTGCCTCTACTCTGACCTCTTTCTTCTCCTCCTTCTTCTCTTCCTCTCTATCCTTTGCTTTTGCCAGGCTCTTTTTCTGGGCGGTCTCGGTTTTTGCCTTGTCTGCTGGAGGAGGCTGTTCGTTCTCTTTTCTAATGCCCAGCTTCACCTCATCTGGGGTAAGGTCCTTCCCCAAAAAAGAAAATAAATAAATAATGAATTAATTATTCATTCATTCATTCATTGTCTGTAACCTTTTATCCAGTTCAGGGACGCGGTGGGTCCGGAACCTACCCGGAATCACTGGGCCCAAGGCAGGAACACACCCTGGAGGGGGCGCCAGTCCTTCATTAATTAATTAATTAAATTAAATTAAAAAATAAAGCAGTTTGTCTCCAAAATCACAAATGTTCAAGTCTTTGTCAAATCTTGAGTTTCCAACTTTACAAATCCAAGTTGAGTCTGTAGTGGTGTTTATGGTGTAAGTACAGAATTACAGTTTATGCTCATTTTTAACTGTAGGCATTGCATTGTATTAAAGTAGCTTCATCCACTTGCCCCAAATGATGCCCCATATTAAGTCTTTAAATGCATTGTTAAACTGAAAAATACATTGTCTGTGGCTTATACCAGAGACATTATAAAGGAAGAGCATGTTCACTGGTTAAATATAACACTCTTGCATGATGTTTCCAGGGGAATCCCCACCCGACTTTGAAAACATCCAATCAGCTTGGGGTAAAACCACAAGCAGGAAAAGGATATATATAAACACTATTTCTTCAGCTTATTCTTAGACACACACACACACCAAATGATCATTGGATTAGGAACACAAACATTGCATCTATATTCATTGTCCATTCTCTCAACTCTACTGACCAAACAGAAGCACTTTGTAGTTCTACAATTACAGAATGTACTCCACCGACACACGCCATCATACTGACACATTAGTGTCAGTGTAGCGTTTAAAATGATGCACCACCCAAATCATACCTTCTCTTTGGTAGCCCTGTGGGGGTCCTGACCTTTGAAGAACTGGATGAAAAGGCGATAAGAATGTGTATAAGAAACAGGTGGAGTAAATGTATAATTGCAGAAATACAAATATATGTACACAAATGATTTCAAACATGTTTGTATTGTTACTGTGGCTCTACTTTTGGGTTAAAGGTGTCATTTAATTGAAAGCTAAAGGAGATTTGTCCTGTTTGCCTGGAAATGAACTTGATTATACTGCATACAGCAGCATTTTTAGAATGTTCACTAAAGAAAAATGATTTGCAACTTGGGCGGCACGGTGGCGCAGCAGGTAGTGTCGCAGTCACACAGCTCCAGGGACCTGGAGGTTGTGGGTTCGATTGCCGCTCCGGGTGACTGACTGTGAGGAGTTGGTGTGTTCTCCCCGTGTCAGCGTGGGTTTCCTCCCACAGTCCAAAAACACACGTTGCAGGTGGATTGGTGACTCGAAAGTGTCCGTAGGTGTGAGTGAATGTGTCTGTGTTGCTCCAGGGTGTATTCCCGCCTTACGCCCAATGATACCAGGTAGGCTCTGGACCCCCTGCGACCCGAAATTGGATAAGCGGTTACAGATAATGAATGGATGGATGGATTTGCAACTTTCATTGGAGTGGAGTGTTATAAAAGCTATTGCAAGTTGTTTTGTATCTTTTTAGATGTTCATAAATAAAGGCTTGTGATTTGAATTTGTATCTGACATCATGTAGTTGAACATTAATGCTAAATCATATACAAAAAATGTCATTAGTTTACTGCATTCAGGCGGGCGGCCCTAATGTAATCAGTTCTGTTCATGTTCTTTCTCAGGCAAAAATTTCATGAGTCAGGAATCAATTAAGAGTGAGTTTGAATTGAGTCACCAGGCAATCAACATGACTGAATGGCAACACAATTGCGAGTTGCTAAATAAAATCTTCATCTCTGCCTTGAAGTCTCTATAATTTCCTGTCTACTGATTTGAATATGGTGAATAACAACATTAGCTCTGACTAATCTGATACTGGGTATTGGGTCAAAACTGCTGCAGATTTCGAAGGAAACATGTATCAAACGTATCACTGTAAAAAAAAAAAAATACTAGCCTACAGTGCCTAACGTTCATGTGTATTTCATCCTGTGATATGTTAGCGTTTGAGTAGTTTGACACACTGCCATAGCCTAAATTTCACTTCCAGCTTCAGTTGCATTTCCATGTTTCTTTGATCAAAAATAATAAAAGCACTAAAAAGCGGAGGAACACATGCTACGCCTCTTCACCAAACCGCATTAGACCTTAACTGATTAATGCTGGACAGTAATGGATTAACAAACATTAAATCCATATGAAAAGATGACTGCTGTCGGCCTGCAGGCAGTGGACCTAGTGTGTGTGTGTGTATTTTCTCACGGGGCGTGTGGGCGTGGCAGTGACGACGTGTTCGGAGCGCACGTGGTAGTCTCGGCCAGCTTTGGAGCGGTAAGTCTTCCCACAGTGTTGGCACAGGAACACAGGCTTCTCAGTGTCTGACAGCTCTCTACCACAGCGCTTCTGATGATACTGATAACCCATCAAACTGGAGAAGTGAGCTGAGCAACCCTGCAGGAGGACATACACAGAACAGAGGGAGAGAGAGAGAGAGAGAGAGAGAGAGCTCTTTTATATTTGAACTATTATTATAAAATTTTAATTTACTAATGTTATATGCATGTTTTTTTTTTTTTGCAAACATTAGTCATTAAATACATCAATGTGTAAAATCAGAGACTTCTATGTGCTACTACACATCTGTTTCTGTATCAAAAATGCAAAGTCTTCCTTTATTGTTGGATGATTTTTTGAGTGAATTCACTGGCTCTATTTTTATCATTAATCAGGGTAATTACACTGCTTTATAATATTTTTATTCCTGTTTTCAACACATGCCTAACACACGTATTTTGATTCATATCAAACAGTAAAAACAGCAAAACAACGTACATTTATATCGCACAAATTAATAACATGCCAAAATTATGATAATAAAAGACAAGCAGGAAAAACAGCAGCAATAGCCATATTTTATCTTCTTTAAAATGTGGGGAAAAAAGACAAATAAACAAATGCTCTACAATTTGAAGTTATTATTTGCTGTGCTGAGTTGTTGGACATTTCAGTAAAAATCAGTAAAAATCACTAAAATCACAGTAATTATTGTAAGCACAAAAACCAGTTTTAAGATCTATCTGTTTTAGGATCTATTTGTTTGTACGTGGCTGAAGTTGAACTTGTCTGTAAGTTTTTATTCACGGTTTCAATTACCACAGAAATTCATTTTATACTCGAGTTCTTTACTTTTGTAGCACTTTCTTCTTGTGTTTATTTAGAGTCTGTTCAAACCACAGTAAAAACCATTCAATATCACCCACCTACAGGAACAGGAACAAGGATAGAGCAATATTCTCATGTCGGTTCACGCTTTTCAATGTTTGGAAATATTTAAAAACCTCCAGATGTCTTTTCTCTGCTGTGAACAGAGAGAGGAAGCCTAGCATACCTGAGAGAGACACTTTGTTTTTAAGCATTTACAGACACTGGGGCTTCGTAAACACGTTAGACCAGTTGCAAACGAGCTGCATTTTTTCATAAAATCTTGTAAATTCTTATTTACTTTGTGTAGATTTTAAAGAATACTGTGATTGTTATTTTTATACTATACTACAGAATATAGAGTAAAATGATTAACTTTTATAATAAACAAACCATTCAGCCGATGTACCGGTTTAATAATGGGAATAAATTGAAAGGAGTAGAAACATGGCAGCTCTGGGTTATGGTTAAATTCTTACTGTGATGGATCATGGAAGGGAGGAGCCTGGCAAAGCAGCCTGTTGAAATGGAAAAGGCAGGATCTGTAATTATTATAAAAAGCTTTGTGACGGTGGACCGCCCATAATGAAGGATGATGACTAAAATTAGCATGTAGGGAAAAGCTAAACGCAAAATTTGTGTTTGAGAGTTTGGGAATTCAGAGGAAAAGCAGTGCAAAATGGAAAAAGCCACAAGGTCTACCTCATCTCTTACTGCAGCATGTAATTGGAAACAGTGCGATGATGTGTACACGGGCAGTATGACAAGACAGGGAATGTGGGAGGGGGAGACAGAGAGAGAGAGAGAACAGCAGAGAAAGAAAACAGGCAAGAAGGGTGCAGTAAGGACATGATGGAGAGTGGGGGTGTGATCATGACTGCTTTAGTCTAGAGAGTAAGAGTGAGTGAAACACAGAGAGTATGTGTTTGCGTGTGTCCCATACCTCACTGGGACACTTGATTCTGCCCATCTGTTTAAGAACTCGGCGGAGCTTCTCTCTCTCCTCCTGCGCTTTCCCTCCCTCATTCTCACTCCCAGAGGACTGCTAGAAGGGGAACAAATGCAGAGTAACACATTACAGAGATACTCCAAAACAAGCCTTAAACAATATACTGCCTGGAGCCAAAATGTGCTTCCAATCACACAGGCCCACAAGCCAGCCAACAACTTTACAGGCTTGCACACAGAGTCCATTACTCAAAGCATATTTATGATAACTGTCAGTGTAGTGTTTACATAGTCCAATATTTTCCATCTGAGAAAAAAAAAAAAACACTGTACGCGGTACCTGATAACAAAAGCACAATCTGTGATGTGAACTGCACCTTTCTGTAAATAATATTTCGGGATAATAATATTGCACGTCCCACTTTTCAGTTTTTTATTTGTTAAAAATGTTTGACAGAGTCCTGAACTCTGTATATTCTGAATAAACCTGGCTGGAGTCACCTCTACTGAATGGCACATGACAATGGAGTCTGAGGACAGCAGCTCCAACAAGCATCTTCATCAGTGGGGTGCCTCACATTAAGCATGCAGCATTGTAAAGTGATATCAGAATTCCCTCAGGGTGGCTCCCAGCATTGCCATCCTGTCAGTGACTACAAAACATTAGGCCCAGTATCAAACGCTTCAAAAAGGACAGAAGCCAAAAAGACATAAAGCTTAGAAGCAGATAAATACAGGCTGAACTCTCCTGTGATTTTATGATGTTTAATGTGACCCAGAAGTGTGATCTATGTGAAACGCTGTTGGACAGCATATATTCGCTAAGAATTAACTAGGAATAGTGTCTCTGACACCAAAATGATTAAATTAACCTGTGTCAATAATGTAGATAATAACAAAGGAGTGTAATTAAAGTAATTGTTTTTTTTCTAATTAAAATTCTTGTAATCAAACATTTGTTACTAATTTACAGAACTGTGTTTGTTTGCTTGTGTTACCACTATTTGCATCTAGACTATACCACTGATTTGAATGATGCTGCTATACATTTGGCTGTAAATTACTGGAACCAGTATTGGCTACACAAATTCCTGATCATAGCGTCTGACACACTTATACAGATAACAAAATAATCATGTGCACGCACGTACAGTCAAACACCTATGTACATAATAACAAAACAGACTATGGGGAGGGCTGCTTATTAATATTTTACTGTGCTTTGGAGAGGTACACTTGTGCATAATTTACAATATTTCCTGGGAGGTCCATTGAGCTAATGCAAAAGATGTAGAAGTAATATTAGCATCCTCATAGGCCCCTATAGGCTCTCACTGGAACACAGCCTGAGCTGTACACACACACAATTCCACTGGGCAAAAATGGATTATATGTCCATCCATTTAAACCCTTTACTGAAGGGAGCACGGTGAGGTGTAAGTTATGTCAAAATATGAATTTGAAATCAGTTGTATGTAATGTTAAAATGACCTTGAAATACTTGTTGGCAGATGATAGACTGGAGTTATTGAGCAGATAAACAATACGACCAAAAGCTTGTAAACACCTGCTCATACAATATGTATTACAGGTAGTCTGATTATTGCAATAATAGCCTTTACTATTTTTGATCTTTTTGCACTTGATGTTCACTCAAACACTGCTTTGGGGGCTTCCAAGTGATGCAACAAAGTAAGCGGTGTCTCCGTCACCGGGAGGTTCCGAGCCTCACTCTCTCTCTCGGAATAAGTTGGGTAAACCTCCCACTCGCTCATCACTCAGCGTGACGCCAACATAAAAGGTCTGGGCAGTTAGCTTTTTCCTCCAAGCCAATTAAGCTGTCCAGTGGTGTTATGTCTGAAGAGCAGCAGTTAGAAAAGATCAATCACTGGCTTCACATGTTTGAATGTGGATTTCTACAATGGGTGCACCTTAAAGTAGCTAACTTTTAGCATCTTATCCAGCCTCAATCTCAACCTTTATGATTAAGCTGAACAATTCTTCAGTCACTGCTCCCTGTTTTTCTTCCAATTAAGTCACAGTCAATTCCCAGTGTAGTAGTATGGTAAGTCTTTCCACAAGGGGATGTAGAACAACACACATGCATACACACACAAGCACAAGCATTGTACCTTGGTGCTGTGTTCAGCCATAACATGGTAATTGAGGTCAGCTTTGGATCTGAACTGCTTGTGGCACTGCTGACACTTCAGTGCATCCTGAAGCTGTTGAAAGAGATCAGAAAAAGCAGGGTTATATCAGTATAATGTAATTTAACGTAAATAGCAATGTCTTTATAAGCTATATAACCTTTAAACCTTCATATACCCAAGGCTTACATATATATTTATCTTTTATTATGCAGTATGTATGTTTAAAGTAATAAGGGGTGTAGCAGTAGCTTAAAAGTTAATACTTTAATACAGCAGCATCATTAGCAAAATCAGCATTACAATTATTACACCTAGTTTGTTTTAAAAGCTACTTCAATATTTTTCTATTTTAACCATTTGAAGTTCCACTCCCAAGCCTAGTGACCTGACCACTCTACAGAATTAAAATGGCAATTCCATTAATATCTGTCTTGGTAAAATTAAAAAATGTATTAGCAGCAATGCCAGAAACAATTCATCAAAGAAATATGTTGGGCCAGAAGTACAGTGGTACTTGAAAGTTATACACTCATTGACTGAAACATGGAGCCATGTGCCATGCATTTATTTTAAATTTAAATGGTTATTGCAGAAACCTGCCACTTTTAAAGTGACACACATACATAATTAAAAATGTAAAGCTAATAGAATCATTATTATTATTAACTACACAGTCTTACTTCAGGTTAATTACTTAAATTGCTTCATAGGTAGTATGTAGTAATTTTAGAGTCAAATGGCATGGCTGATGGAGGCACATGTGATAAATTATATTCTTGTTGCTCTGGGAAATCCTCATCACTATTTCTTACTGTCTATGTTTTTAAACAATGTAACATTCCCCTTTAAACTGCTACAAAATCCAGTTTTTCATAATCAAAACACAAGCCCTAAAAACATGCTGTTTTGAAAATTGATAAAACATGTCAACTGACTGACAAATAAAGAAAGTAAAGAAATTTAGGGGAATTAGTGCATAGTAGTAGATAGAGCCCAGAGGCTGACCTTGTTATGCACTCTAGCACTAATTATTCAATGTCAGATGTGGTTTGGTGGCTGCTTATAGTTCTGCTTATGTGTGTTCTAGGCAAGTTAGAGCCAGAGCGGTAAAATCACAGCCTGTTCCATTTCATTAATGAGCTTCAACAGACCTTCAGTAGATTCTGCAAAAATGTTTTTTTTACAGTGAAAAATTCATTCAGGTGTTTCAATATACTTATCCAAGATTAGTCCATTAACACATTACTGATGACTTCCAATCAAATGTTTCTTTAATCATCACCTTTGCTGATTCCAGTTTTAAATAAATAGCTGGAAATGCTGAACCTACATGCAACCCACAATCTGCAATAAGCAGATCAATTACACTTTAATGTGGACGTGCCTGCATTTATGGAGTCGAGCTATAGACTGAGCTTAGCACCATTAAGCTCTACACTACTGACTTCCCACTGAGTCAAACTGCTTTCACAGCTGCCCAATCAATAGAGCATTTCTAATGGCTCCCTGGCCCTTAGCTGTGAGTCCTGAGAGAGACGGGCATCTAATTGCATGCCTGAAACATTCTCCATACACTGCTGTGTATTCTGCTTAGGCCATATAAATGGTAGCACTGCACACTCTGGAATGAATACACAACACTGACCTGTACAGCACTTGTAGATGTTATTGAGTGTATAGGACTGCTAGCAAAGATGCAAGTGATTTAAATAGCCCTGGTTTACTGAATGCACGATGTATGGGTTATATGCAGGAGTAACAAAAGCAGCTGTGATGCTATATTGAAGAACATATGGTGACTTCCAATGGTTCATGTTAGTTAAGGCTAGCAATAACCGAGCAGCAACATTTTCAGATGCAGAAGATGAATCATGGAGGCGGCCCAATGGGGCGAACAAACATTTCTGACAGCACTGATGGTATGCTGTGACAGTATTATGATCACTTTGCACCAGATGTCACACTGTACACTGACTGAAATTTACCAATTTAATGATTGCCTCTGAGAGTTTCAACGTTGGTTGTTACTGGATGGAAGAAAACAAAATCCAAGCAAAGTATTACTATACTATTTTCTCCAGTTAATACATCCTCCTGGGCGTTGTTCATAAATTGACACAGAATAAAGTGTGGTTAAATAGGCCTGTGCCAGTACAAATATCCCCAAAAACCAAAACAAAACGAAACAAAAAAAACCTATATTGATAAATAAAATATAGTTATAATGAATTGGTCACACAATTACAGATGTAATTGATCTAGTATAAAATAACAATATTAATAGAAATGTATTGTCTGAGGCCATTTTATCTTTTGGTACTTAACAACATTTCATCCAAAGTGGTTTCACTTGATGCACTGTGGTACAAACAGCTGAGATATGAAGCTATATTGAAGCCAAACTAAGATGTAAAAAAAAATGTCTAATTTGTTGTCCTACTTTTATCATATTTGACTATGTTTTGAATGTTTAGCAACTAAGTTGATCTTGCTTCTAGCACATATTTGTAACACATGCGATTTTGGCAACCTTATTTGAACCGAGTTTTTTAGGCATTTTTAATGGCCCGATTCACAATAAGAACTTGCTGGGGGTGATTACCATCAGTTTAAAAAAACATTGATTATTTATCGATTTATTATCCAAATAATATTCAAAACATAGTCAAAAATGATAAAAAAAAGAAGTCATATCAGACTGGAAACTGTACAGTACAGTGGTTAGCAATAATGCTGTGCGAGCTCTGCAATTCAATCAATAGCCATAGTCAAAGCTACAATAACATCTCTTTAATAATCTATAAATATTTTTATTTTCAACAAAGTACTTAGTGAACAATAAATGCAAGTAGTGAAAGGAAGTAAAGTGCAATTTAATGAAGACTTCAACAATGTTGCAGTTCCATTCTAGAAGATCACATGCTGGATTCTTGGACAAAGTGCCAGTGCCATTATGAATGACACTGCACCAAGCTCAGGTAAAAACAACCACAGAGAGCAGAAGGCAGTACAGGCTGTTTGATGTTAACTGCCATTCAATTATTTTAGATGCTGCCACAGATTATTCTGGCACAAACGTAATTGTGTTAATATCGAGGCTAATCTAACAATTACAGGTGGACGTTAGGAGAAATTGAGCCATTTACTTTCCCGGTGAACTGACCACTGACCTTCTGACAGATGTCCATGTGCTTCTTGAGGCCAGGGACGGTTTTGCGGGTGACGACGGAGCAGGTGGGACAGGACACCTCTCCCCACTCCGAGATGGTGTGCTGCCACTGGGCTTCAGCAGGAGCTGCTAAAGTGTACCAAAGTAATCCTTTGTAAGACTGGGATTACAACATCCAGGAGATGTTCTAAAATGACCTGAGAGTGAAAGACTTCTCTTGTACCTTGAGTATGGGAGGGAGGTTCTCTCCTGGATGGAACAGTTGCTTGCTGCTTCCTCTGGGGTTCCTCACTGAACAACGTGCCCTCTGACCGTTTTGCCCTACCTGCTTTCAGCTTTTCTTCTGCTTTATTCATCCCTGCAGACAGCACACAACAAAAAATATGGGTGGGCGATTAGCCAAAAAATGCAGTATTGAATTACTTTATGGCTTTATCAGCAAATACAATTGTTATTTGTGTATTGGTATTTTAGAATGGTTATTTGAAAGGATATTTTTCTCTATAACAGTATTTAAATTGTATTAAAGTGTTAAATAAATAGGAAAATTAGATTTTTGGATTACGGGACAATTTAATATGCTTGTATTAAAGAAACGTTTTTTTTTTTTTTTAAATAGTATAAAATTGCTAAATCTTTCATGCAAAAACAGCCAGTTTTAAACTCAATGCTTCTGTCATAAAACCTTTTCCTTTACACATGTATTAAAAATCAAATGCAATAGTCTAGAAAACATTAATACATTTAATTCCATTTCAGGTACAAACAAATGAAAGCTATACTATTGGCAATCCTCTTAAAACTAAAATCCAGTTATGTGAAAACAAAATCAATGTCACTGCTCATGTAAAATGATTGAATAAGTCAAATAAAGGCTACTGAACTGGTGTGTGTTTGAGGGAGAGAGATTCTGCCTTTGAATTCTCTGCTGAACTAATCCCAGCTGATGGCTACTGCCACTGTAAATTCCTCCTTAACTCTAAGTTTCTCTCAAGACCTGCGACTGGCTTTGGCATTCGCTAAATCACCATGTATAATGAAAATGGGACACAGTAATGCAGGAATGAAGACAGATGTTATAAGGGTGGAAACTCCTACTGAAATAAAACATTTAAAGAGCCTCTGAGAAAGAAGGTATTCATATGTTTAAATGAATCTGCTATTGCAGTGTGCTTTGTCCTCTGGCAGTGTGTGTGTGTGTGTGTGTGTGTGAGAGAGAGAGAGAAAATAACAGGCCCAGAGCACTCTGACAGGATATGAAACACTTCTGTAATAGTGGTATTAGCACAGAGAGGACCAATTACAGCAAGGAACAGAAGACTGAGAATTACAACCACATGGAAAATATCCTCCAATGCCTCAATGCTACATAATCTTAAAGAAAAGTGAAAGAGGAAGAGAAAGATTGATGAAGTGGCCATGTGTACCTATGTATGACTGTGTAATACCTTTCAAGCCAAATGTCCCAGAGATGGAGGGCTGCTCCCCAGTGAACTTCTTAGGAGTTTTCTGCTTCCTCCCTAGCTCAAATGTAGAACAGAAAAGAGAAGCAGCTCAAACATCTCACTGAGACACCTCACATTGAATCATCTGATTACAGTTTAATCAGAACATTGCATTACTGACTAAATTATAATAATTGAGATTCTGAGCGATTCATGTTAGTTTACATTGATCTAGTCCTTATAAGGACTAATACTACATAGGGACTGAAAAAACCCTGTGCCATCAACAAGTTCACCTGGTTAATACACCTTTATTTGAATGAATCAAACAAGAACATTCATTACTTCATTCATTCAGTTATTGTCTGTAACTCTTATCCAGTTCAGGGTCGCGGTGGGTCCAGAGTCTACCTGGAATCATTGGGCGCAAGGCAGGAACACACCCTGGAGGGGGCGCCAGTCCTTCACAGGGCAACACACGCTCACACATTCACTCACACCTGCGGACACTTTTTGGATCGAGGGAGGAAACCAGAGCACCTGGAGGAAACCCACGCGGACACAGGGAGAACACACCAAATTCTTCACAGACTGTCACCCAGAGCAGGTCTAGAACCCCCAACCCCAGGCCCCAGGAGCTGTGTGACTGCGACTGCGACTCCGCCCCTAATAAGAACAACAATGGCTAATTATCAGAAACCAATAAACCAAGACTTCAAGGACCTTCAAAGAATTCATAGCTGACAGATGTCAATCTGAAATTATTGGAGGCGGTTTTATATTTTTCTCAGCTTCTTAAAATCAGTATTTACTTTACATGCTTTAAAATCCTTCTAAATGTTAATATAGTGCTCTAAATGATAAAATCACTACCTATGTGTTATTTGCCATAGGCTTGTTGCCTAATGGAGCTTGCTGTCTGTCTGTCTAATCAGCTACATAAGCTCCAGTATCATACTGGATCACATGCAACCACCTGTTCCACCATGTGTTACTCAAGCACACTGTCATTTATCTCCACTCAGAGAAAACTGACGCAGGCTTTATCTATGAGCCAGGGGAGCAGTCTGTTGATATGTCATTTGTCTCAGCTGCAGCAGTCCTCAGTACACATGAGGTGGTGTGTGTGTGTGAGTGTGTGTGTGTTTGTGTGTGTGCGCACATTCCTGCATGTTGTGAAGCAGTTCTTGATCATCACACTGCTGTCACCCACACAGCTGCTCTTCGGCTTCTCTTCAAACCCTGAACAACATTCATGTCCACACACACACACACACACACACACACACACACACACACCCTCTTTCTGTCTGCAGGCTCCGCCATACAACGAACAAGGGGAGTGTATACCCAAACAAAAGGCATAAATAGCAGCTTCACAGCACGAGCCATACAGACATCTCATTTGTGTGTGCGTGCACGTGTGTTTGTGTGAGGTGTGTGTGTGTGTGCGTGCGCGAGTGCATGTGGAAGAAAACAAGCCGTCGCCACCAGCAACCACACAACAGCTCAATGACCTGCCTTCAAATGGAGAAATGCCACTGAAATGGTGCTGGCTTAAAGAGACAGTACTTCAGTCATTAATATATTCCTTCTTTCTAAAGTCCTCAGCATTAAATTGATGGTGTTGTGCAGTTTAAAAACCAAAGTAGAAGACAATTCTAAATTTCTTCCTTACTCGGTTACTGAGACAACCCCACATTCAGTGGAGTTTAAAATGGTGCACTGGAGAGCTATACATTGATGTATTTTTTTAAAAGTCATAATTAAAAGCCCCAAGGCCCCAATGTCTACAACACAAATATGGCCATTTTATTGACTCCCCAAAACCTCAAAGGAAATTAGATGTTTTCTTATGTCACAGTGATAATGATAAAATGGTGGTGAATTATAAAGATGTTATGCTGCAATTTCCCCTGGGATCAATAAAGTGTTTTATAATCTTTTATTTACCTCGCCACCATGAAGGGTATTATAAAAAAAACATGGTTTAGGCCCAAAAGGGTTTCTTAAAACTCAGGGCATCAGGTCTCAGGTATCAGCCTACCCATTATTAATTATTTTATATAATATCTTTCCAAGTGGTAGCTTTTAAAAGAATTAAACCCTTTGAACGCTGTAAGCAATCATTTTTTGGTCAGTTCCTCTAGAACGGTACATCAGAAAAACTGGAGGAACTGCCCTTTCTCACATGAGCTAGTTATATTTTTACTGCACTTTTAAACCTGCTGACCTTTGAGAATAAGTCATTCAAAAAACGGATGAACAAATGATATCTCTGTGTATGCTACTGCTTTATTAATATACAAAGTGAGTCAAAAGTCACAGGACACCCTTTTATTTCTTTGATATGCTACATGAGCACATTCCCATTGGAAAACCTTGCCCTTGATCCAATATGACGGCTTTCAAGATGGCGGCCATGTTCTAGACATAGCCTAAAAGATAGGCCCCCTCACCCATGACTTGATGGGGTATTCAGATAAAAGTGTGTACTGTGACTTCTGACTCTCCTTGTATACATACAATTTCACATATGAATTATGTTCCTGTGACACTTTTTAAAAGTATTTATCTAGAACAGTGTAGTGATATATAATTTTACCTTGAACTGCCCCCATTAACTAGTTTTGCAACAAGTCTTTTTTTTAACAGGGGATGTCCACAAAACCGTATGAAAAATTGTATTTTGAATAAACACAACCAATTCAATAAGCTTCATCAAATACTCATTATGGCATGGTGGCGCAGCAGGTAGTGTCACAGTCACACAGCTCCAGGGACCTGGAGGTTGTGGGTTCATTTCCCGCTCTGGGTGACTGTCTGTGAGGAGTTGGTGTGTTCACCCTGTGTCCGCGTGGGTTTCCTCCGGGTGCTTCGGTTTCCTCCGGGTGCTCCGGTTTCCTCCCACAGTCCAAAAACACACGTTGGTAGGTGGATTGGTGACTCAAAAAAGTCTGTAGGTGTGAGTGTGTGAGTGAATGTGTGTGTTGCCCTGTGAAGGACTGGCACCCCCACCAGGGTGTATTCCCACCTTGCACCCAATGATTCCAGGTAGGCTCTGGACCCAACGTGACCCTGAACTGGATAAGCACTTACAGATAATGAATGAATGAATGAAATACACATTATTCTAAAATGCTGATCCTATGAGGACATGGATATCATGGAGGAACCTATGGGAATGACCCAAGGCTAACCTCTAAATTCATAATAGAGTAGTACTGAGGTAACCTTACTATGCTTCATCCTTTCTGGGTCTTCTTCGGGGATGGTTGGAGGCAGACTCCCTCCCTCACTTTCACTCCCCCCAGTGTCTGAATTAGACCCCTGTGGTTGTGGCTGCTGTTGTTGGGAGTTGTGCTGCTGTTTCCTGTCCGGCCTGTGGGGAGTGCACTCTCCATTCTGCGAGGGCTGGGACATTTCCTGGGTCTTCTTCACCTTGAAGAAGACTGGTGAGGGGGGGCTGTTTTCCATAAGCCTGAGGCCAAGGGCAAGGAACACATGCTCTCAACCATACCACAGAAGTACATATATCATCCCTTTTATTATGTTCACTTACAAAGCCAAAAAATACCTCACATTTAAAAGAAAAACTTTCAAGTGCCAAAAAGACTTCTGGGAAATCTGTTTGTCAGCATTAGGTTCTAAACCATTAAAACAAACGACACTGTCAAATATCTATAGCAATAACGCTAACTGTTATATATTTTGCCAACTATTATATTTAGCAACCAAAACACCTGTATGTTAAACGTTTTAGAATGGATATATTGGATGATTCTGTGTAGTATATTCTGCTTGCTGTGATGTGTCCGGTTTGCATAACTGTAGAAGTACTTGATACGTTACTTGTAAAACCTGTAAGGTTTGTCTCACCTGTGTTTATGTTATGACCAAACACAGAATTGTGCTAAAAGAAAGCATCCTTAACTTTAATTTTCAAAATGACCATAAAATACAAGTTAGACTGTCCACTACAGAAACCAGATCTCCACACCACTGTATATTTTTCCTAAAAAATTATTTAAAATTGTAATATAAACAAAGGGGTGCACATATTCAAAACTAAAATAAAGAAATATTGTTTAGTTGTTGAGAGATTTGGGTAATATTTTGTAACATATTTTTTTTCTAATTTTACCCCAGGTTTTGCAAAATAAACACATTGTATTTAATGTTCATTTTGAACAAAAATGTCTCTGATATTTCCACAGTAACAGAACTGTATTTTGTATGGAGCACAAACTATTCCACAGCACTGGGTCTGTAGCGTAAGAAATTAATACGTACCATTCTCAGACATGTTACTACACGGTCTGAGATCTATTTACATGTGCAAGCGTGGCTTTTATAATCTCCAGATAAAAGAACGACACTAAATGGGACACCTTGGAGCAACTGCCCAGTAATTATTGGATAAGTGTTTTTTTATGATCCAGACCTAATCATTCAAAGACTTCATATCATCATGGATATGTTTATTAAATAAAAGAGTATAGATTGTAACTGCAGCAAGTCAAACTACATATGAATATTAGAAAACTACCTAAGGAAAGCTGGATGAATAGATGTCCATTGAAGTTTAACCAGAGGTTTGAATCAATATAATTTGATTAACGTCTGTATAAAGTTATGAGTTGAACTGTCATGAGGTAAGTTTTCAAGCTCTAATTTAAAGCCAGAAGATTAGACACTTTCTCACCTCTTTTTAGAATTTCCCTTTACATGGACTTTCTGCATTTTGGACTCGGGTTTAGGCTCAGACTTAGTCTCCATGGGCACCCCAGTCTTGGTCTCCATGGTGACCCTTTCTGGGTGGTTCCACAATTTGTGCTTCTGCAGGCGAACTTTAGTAGCAAACACAGCCTCGCAGTATGGGCAGCAGTGACTCAACTTCTCCGCCATGGTAGCCTGTCACACACACACAAAGAAAAAACACAGGAAATCAGACTACAAATGACACTACTATTTAGAGTGCAATTCTGCATACTGCCTACTTTTTTAGCCTCGTTCTTCAATGGCCAGATCCTCCACAGGACAGCCACCGAGCAGGTATTATTTAAGTTATGGATGACTCACAACTGCAGTGACACCAAATGCGGATCGAACGCAGCAGTGCTGCTGGAGTTTTTAAAACCCTCAGTGTCACTGCTGAACGAGAAAAGTCCGTCAACCAAAAATAGCCAGCCAACTGTGTTCTGTGTCCATTGACAAAGGACTACAGGACGACCAACACAATCTGTTCAGAAACAGATGAGCTACCATCTCTTACTTTACATCTACAAGGTGGATCAATAAGGTAGGTGTGTCTAACAGAGTGGACCGTGATTGGACACAGTTTAAACTCCAGCAGCACAGCTGTGTCTGATCCATTCATACCAGCACCACTCATAAAATGCCACCACAATGTCAGTGTCACTGCATTGCAGAAAGTGATCTGAAAATAAAAATTTACCTTCATTAGAGCCAGACTTGTAAAAGTCTATGGATATACAAAATATTGCCAAAAGCATTCACTCACCAATTCAAATAATTGTATTTAAGTGTTCAGTCACTTCCATGGCCACAGGTGTATAAATCCAAGCCCCTTGGCAGGCAGACTGCTTCTACAAACATTTGTGAAAGAATGGGTTGCTCTCAGTAGCTCAGTGAATTCCAGCGTGGTTCTGAGATAGGATGCCACCTGTGCAAGTCCAGTCGTGAAATTTCCTTGCTACTAAATTTCGGTCAACTGTCACTGGCATTTTTACAAATTGGGAACGACAGCAACTCAGCCATGAAGTGGTAGGTCATGTAAAATAACAAGGCGGGGTCAGCGGCTGCTGTGGCACATAGTGTTCAGAGGTCTCTACAGATCTCCAAACTTTATGTGGCCATCATATTAGCTTAAGGACAGTGTGTAGAGAGCTTCATGGAATGGGTTTCCATAGCTGAGCAGCTGCATCCAAGCAAAGTGTCGGATGCAGTGTAAATCATGCAGACATGTTCTCTGGAGTGACCAATCATGCTTCTCTGACTGGCAATCTGATGGACAAATCTGGGTTTGGCAGTTGCCAGGAGAACGGTACTTGTCTGACTGCAATGTGCCAAAAGTAAAGTTTGGTGGAGGGGGATTATGGATTATGGGGTTTATTTTTCAGGAGTTGGAATCGGCCCCTTAGTTCCTGTGAAAGGATATCTTAGTGCTTCAGCATACTTCAGATTCTGGACAATTTCATGTTCTCAACTCTGTGGGAACAGTTTGGGGATGGCCTCATCCTGTTCTAACTTGACTGTGCACCAGTGCACAAAGCAAGGCCCATAAATACATGGATGAGCCAGTTTGGTGTGTCCTGACCTCAACCAGACAGAACACTTTTGTGATGAATTACAGCGAAGACTGCGAACCAGGCTCTCATCCAATATCAGTGTCTGACCTCACAAATGAAATAGAAGAATGGTCAAAAGTCCCATAAACACACTCCTAAACCTTGTGAAAAGCTTTCGCAAAAGAGATGAAGCTGTTACAGCTGCAAAGGGTGGGCCAACATCATATTACACCCTATGGATTAAGAATGGGATTTCACTCAAGTTCATATACTGTATGTGCAAAGGCAGATGATCAAATACTTTTGGCAATGTAATGTATTTTTGAACGTAATTTTGAATCTTCAAACTGAATTATCTGAGTTTTATTAAAATGAATGAACTTAGTTACTAAATTTACAGAACCTCAGCTCCAAAACAAATATGTTGATATATTTGATGGCTACAGAGAACTGATGGTACAAAGCTTTTGGCCAGTTTTAGGGATTTCTGCAAGTATTCTTTAGTTACCATGCTATATTTGGAAAAGTCTACAAAAGAAGTATTTTAGTAGGCTTTTCAGGGGGTCAGGCCTTACCCCTTGGCAGCGCTGATAATGGTATTTAAGCCCATAAATACTTGTAAACTCCAGCCAGCAGCCTGAACTTGGGCACTTCACACGAGAACGACTCTTAAATTCCTCTTTCCACTGAACCATCATGTGGGCCTACAGCAAGACAGACAGACAGACATGCACACGTGCACACACACACATGCGCGCATGCGCACACACACACGCACGAACACGCACACACACACACACACACACACACACAAATGCCCTCCGGTGATTAACAACTATTAGTAAAGCCATAATAAAGCCAACACCACAAACCATTACTCTTCCAAAACCAACTTCTCCTTTCCTAACTGTAAGAGTTGGAAATAATGTGGAAAATCCCTTTGCTGCTGTAACAACCTCTACCAAAAAAAAAAAAAAAAAAGAAATCCCCTGACTCTCGCAAACTGGCACGAAAAACATTCCTTCAGTGCTGCCAAAATTTAACACGAGCAGCTTTAATATAGTTTGGACTCACAGGGATACTGCGCAGCTCCTGCACCTCCACACGAGGGCGCCCTTTCTTCTTCCCCTCTGACCTCTCATTGCAGGAGGAACCTGAGGGAGAGAATACAAAAACAGTGCGACAGTGAGTTTCCCAAAAGACCCAGTCTGGGTACAGTATGGGCTCTGTTCCAATCAAAAAGGGAATAAAGAGCTAGTTTTGTTTAGAAATCCCATGCAATCTTACACGTGGCTGAATATTAAGTCCTATCCCTTGCCAAAGATTTTTTTTGTGGGTTTCTCAAGATGAAAATGGTTGGATTTAGTGTTGTGTGTAATACAGCACAAACCACATGAGTTATTCAAGTACGTGGCACAACATACTCAAATCCATAAGACAATCTAAAGCACTAAGAGGAGTGAATCATCTGGTAGCTATAGGTAAGTTTTGTGCACAACAGTAGCCTACACACGTGTTGCAGCCTGGATGTTGCTCATTAATTTACTTCCAATTGGTTAATTAAAGCAATTATAAAATTATAATTATAAAAACTGCATGAAGTATTACGAGGTAGTGAAGTTTTTAAAATCATCTCAAAGATTATCTGTTCAGGGTTGGCTATTTTTGATTGGTGGGCTGTTCTGAGAACAGTACGCAATGCGTAAATGTAGTAGCCACTGCCATCTGTGTTCTTTAAACTAAGATTTCTTGTCCAGAATCTGTCTTAAGCGTTGCTGACATCCTGATTACGTTATCCCAGCTACCCATGAAAAACTCATCAAGTCTAAACAGTGCTTAAGATGGTATATGGGTAATCTAGAAGATCAAAGTGTTAAAGAATATAACAGGATAATACGGCTGTTTACTGTGTGGCCATAGGCTTTCACACTGCACACAAACTACAGTGTGGTTCAGTTTGACCCAGACCAAGACCACCTCTTAACTGGACAAAATGGTGGTGCTTTGGTCTGGATCATGGTCTGAGGCACCTTCCATGCCTGACAATATGGTTCAGACCAAACTGATAAGGCAAAGATTTGGACCAAACAAAAGCACCCTAGAATGCTGCCTGGAATAATAATAATAATAAAAACGGTTCTATATTTAAATTGACAACAGGTTTAAGGGAGGGATAATATATTCTATTTATTAGGAATAAAGCTTCACTTCATAGCCTTTTCTTCACTGAGGCACTCCTGGTGTTGGTGAAACTATGAAGGGTATGAATAGGCTGAGAATATGCAATTTTATAATTCTAAAAACAGAAAACCATTCTTATAAGAGAAGCTAGAACTTTAGGCAGTTGGATGTAGCTTGCCACGGATCACCCACCAACCCAGATGATGATCTGCACATTAGTCAGCCTTTATGCTGGATGCCCTCCCTGACACAACTCTCCCATTACACCCGGGCTCGGGACCGACACCAGGAGTGCCTCAGTGAAACCCCAGTGGCTGGGTAGCAGACGGGGGGAGAGCACACTGAACTCCACAAAGACAGTGAACCTAGGCATATCTCAAACCCTGGCCCCCATGGTTCTGGAGCTGTTCTACAGCAACAGCATCCATAGCACAACCAATTGCTGAGCAAATCTCTAACAATATGAAAATAAAAACAAACAGATTAAGCGCAGTTTCCGGGTGAGCACAATAACACCAATAATAATTGAACACCATGAACTTTGGTAAATCAAAAATACTGAACAACTGCATATTGTTCGTGTCACAAAAAAAAAAAAAACACGTTTAGGCCTGTAAACAATGACAGCTATTGTGTAAGAGAAAAAATACACACACAAACAAATGGTTCACTTAATGTTATTGTATTTTGATATTAAGTGCTTTAAATGAACATTTGTATTCAATTTATAGTTTTCAATAAAGTAGCTAATTTGGAAACCTAGCAAAAACATCATGATGGAAACATATCATGATAGAAAACACCATGATATAAATACGTGTTTTTTTATCACGCACCTCTAGCTCAATAATGTACACTCTAATAGGGATACTGAAGTAATGTACAGATAACTGAAAATGTACACTGCATAAAAATCACTGTTGAGCCAATGCTTAGTTTGTGAGTATATGCTGCTGGTCTCTGGTGGGTGGACAATTATGCGCCCTGATCTTTCCGTTTCAGAGTTCATCAAGGGTGTTGTAAATCCATAGGCACGGCGGCAAGGTCAAACATTACACAAACTCTAACTAATTATAAACTAATAGTCCACAGAGACTCTTCGGCTTCTGGCTGCTTAGCAACTACGTAATAAGGACACTTAGAAAATGGCTTCAGTGGCTGCAGAGAGAGGGGATGTGTGTGTGTGTGTGTGTGTGTGTGTTTGTGTGTAAATGAGAATGAGTGTGGATAAAGTAAATCAACCATTAATCAGCCAGGTCTCTGACATAGCACCAAAAGGACACAATCCCCCCACCCCCACACCACCACACACACGTACATATATGCATGTATACACATGCACACACACGCACACACACACACACACTTGCTCTTCTTCTCTCTATGCTGAACCTCTCTTCAATTTTCTCCTTTCTTTACTTCTAGGTCCCCTCCCTGTTCTCTCTCTCTCTCTCTCTATCTATAATGAGGGCAGGCTCCCTCATTAGTGCTCCCCTCTCCACTACAATTAGCCCTCTCGTACATCACTGCAGCTCTGCAGGCCTTGCCACTCACAGCCAGGACTGAGAAGAGGAAGAGGAGGAAAAAGTGCGGCTCTCAGGACAAGACAGTGCTCTAATTATGTGTCACAGAGTCTTCGGCATCAGCTTCTTATTATGTCTACGATGTAACACGCCTCTGCAAGCACCAGTCTTACTCTACCCCCGTTTACTCTCAGTAGGTGAACCCTTAAACAGCCGTGAGCGGGGGAACAATGCTCAGAGGAGCAACGCTAAAATGACTCAGGTTTCATTCTGTAGGGAATGCCTGCTGAAGTGAAACTGAATGTTTTAATTGCTCCACACAGCTGCCTTGTTGAGCATGTCAATATAAACAACGTATCCTCTCTAATACAGCACAGAACCACAAATGAACATTAAAAGCATCCCACATCAATAAGACATCTACCATGGTAGCTTATTTGGAGGGTAATATTGTCATGTAAGCAATGTTAATAATAACAGCTTAACAAAACTTCAACGGGCTGCTAACTTCTGATGAAAGAGCATTGTTTAATGCCATGGATAAGATGTATTGTTGATTAGATTGATCTGAGAGTTGCTATATATGAAATAATCAATAATCAAATAATATATGGCACTCAATTCATATTGTAGTCATGCAAATATACAGTTTACTGCTTAATCCTGGATAATAAATGCTTACATAAAACTATGTTTAGAAGAAGCAACATTAAAATCGCAAAAGAATACTTATTTTTTATATTAAGTGTGTTAATGATGGTTCCTACTGATGGGAAGTACCATTTCCATTATGTATATTTTAACTAGGGATGTCCCGATCCGATCTCAAAGATCAGTATCGGGGCCGATCACTGCATTATTTTACTGATCTTTATCGACTTTACTGAACTGGATCTTAAGTTCCATCCTCTGCTTCTTCTAGATTGAAAGCTAACGCTCCCTTCTCCTCGAGCCGGTCGTGACCAATGTGAATATTCCCTTCAGCACAGGTGTTTCTAAAATGTAGCACGCTTTGTAAACATAGTTGAGATCTGACTCTGCTGGCCACGGAAAACAGACATCATTACGTCTCCACTTCCTGTTTCCTGAACTGATACCAAATTAAAAGTCCTCTGCGGAGTTTTAATAAAAGTCGGCTTGACTGAGGGAAACTGTTTTTTTTATTTGTTGTGACTGTGAATATTAAGCTGCCTGGGGACTTCAAAGTGCTATAGAGAATATATTACTCGTTTAGAAATTTTCTACTTTTACTACTGCAGTGCTGTACTAGGTGGATTTTATATGAGCTGTTTGTGAAGACACCTCTTGTTTACTAGGTCATAAAAAAAAAAAAAAAAATTAAACAGCAGCTTGGGTGCAAATATTTTTTTCTAAATGCGAGATATTCCGTGTAAAGCAGATACACTGGGCGGATTTTAATAAAGAGATATAGTAACACTGTTATCTAGGAAATTATAAGTATCGCATCTGAACTCTGTATCGGCAGATATTTAATATTTAAAGACCTGGATCAGGGTCAAGGAAAAAAAAAACTTGACTGGGACATTACTTATTTTAACAAGCAATGGTTAAGACACACTGCACGATGGTTGTTTTAAAAGGGAACCTTGAAACCTCCGCCTCCTTTTTTAGCTGTTGTGCCTTTGTAATTCTAAAACTAGGTTAGCTAAATAATTCAGTGTTCAAATCTGACAACCATCCATT